>NC_073691.1:47291907-47493944 GCF_029784155.1 Uranotaenia lowii
TCGAAATTTCAACACAAATTTTAAATTGGAATTCCGAACTTGAATTTTGATTTTTTTAAATATATTCAGAAATATCGTTTGGTTTAGAAAACGTCCCTGCGTTGTTCGAATAAGAGATAACTAGCCACGCTTCTTTGCTTTAGCTTTGTAAGGTCAATTACACCTTTAAACGTAAAAAATAAGCCAAAATTACGAAAAACATTATGAAATTCTATCAAAATCGAGAAATCTTGGTCACGTTTTAACATGAATTTGAAATTAGTAGTTGGGTGTGAAAAATTCTCCAGCTTTGGTACAACGAGTGATATCTAAACATCATACGAATTTCTACTCTGATCCTCTGCGGACAATAGAGATTCAAGACTATAAACAGGTAAAAGCATCATGAAATGCTGGAAAAGATGAAAAAACAGCCAAATTGTTTTATTTCCAATTCGGTTTAAGACTTCCTCAAACTACCCTTCGGTCTAAAGAAAGTTCCAGCTTTATTCCAGGGAGTGATTACCTTGGCACCCAATCGAGAGAGCTAAAAATCCCGGAAACATTTCGGAAACACATCCTGTTTATCTGGTTGACTGGTGTTTTCAAGCAATTTTAAAAACCCAATTTTCTAAAACGAAATCATTTCAAATACGAATTCTGAACTTTGAATTTTGAATACAGATTCCGAAATCGGAATCTTAATTCGAACTTTATTTTTTTTTATCTTATTCTGAACTAAATTTTTAAGTTTGAATTTTGAACCGAAAATTTGTTCACAAAACTCGAAGTTTTTAACACAATTTTTAAATGTGAATTCTTAACTTGAAGTTTGAGCTCCCACTCCAAAGTCAGCCAAAGTTTTTGAAGACACCTAATTTTTCAACTGAAATTCTTAAGTCAACTTTTGAGTTCGAATGTTTAACTAAAATTTTTACCACTAAACTCAAATCTTCAACATATTTTTTTTTTCAATACGAATTCGGAATTCAAATGCCGAACTAGAATTTAGAGCTTTGTGTAGTTATTCAGAACTAGAATTTAAAGCGTAATTTCTGAACTCGAATTTTGAACTTCCATTCCCAATTTTTTCAAAGTGGAGACAGTTGAAGACCGTCAAGCAAGTCAAAGTCAGTTAATGGTGATCAAAATGAGAAAAAGACAGTTCAAATTAGTCAGAGTCAGGTTCAAAACAGTCTAAATCAGTGAAAGTAAATAAAAGTTAATCTAAATCAGTCAAAATTTTTCAGATTCAGGAAAACATTGTCAAATTGTGTCAAACTTTGTTAAAGTTCGTCATAGGCATTTTCAATTATTAGAAGTAGACTAACTGAAACTGCTCATGAGCGACTTTTACTAACTTTGACTTACTATAACAAACTTTGACAAATTTTGAGAGACTTTGACTGATTTACCTCGACTTTGACAGTAGTCGACTGCCTGTCACATCCAACCGACATCTGTCATAATTTTAAAAGTCTGTCAAAGTATGTCAAAGTCCATCACAGTAAGTTAAAGGCAGCCCAATTCAGTAGAAGTCAGTCAAAGTCCATCAGAGTCAGTCAAATGTAGTCAAATTCAAAGTCAGTCACATTAGGTCAAAGTCAGTCAAAGTAAGTCAAAGGCAGCCAAATTAAGTAGAAGTCAATCTTAGTCCGTCAGAGTCAGTCAAACATCCTCATAATCAGTCAAAGACCCTCAGAGTCAGTCAAATGTAGTCAACGTCAAAGTCTGTCAAAGTCTGTCAAAGTAAGTCAAAGGCAGCCAAATTAAGTAGAAGTCAGTCAAAGTCCGTCAAAGTCAATCAAATATAGTCAAAGTAAGTCAAATGCAGCCAAATTAAGTAGAAGTCAGTCAAAGTCCGTCAGAGTCAGTCAAAGTCAGGCAGCGTCAGTAAAATGTAGTAGTCAAAATCTGTCAAATGTAGTCAAAGTCAGTCAAAGTATGTCAAAGGCAACCAAATTAAGTAGAAGTCAGTCAAAGTCAGTCAGAGTCAGTCAAATGTAGTCAAAGGAAAGGTCAAAATCTGTCAAAATCTGTCAACGTCAGTCAAAGTAAGTCAAGGCCAGTTAAATTCAGTAGTTAAAGGAAAGGTTAAAGTATGTCAAATTCAGTCAAAAACAGGAAAAGGCAGTCAAATTCAGTAGATGTCAGTCACAGTCCGTAAGAGTCAGTCAAAGTCAGGCAGCGTCAGTCAAATGTAGTCAAAGTCAAAGTCTGTCAAAGTTTGTCAAGGTCAGTCAGAGTAAGTCAAAGGCAGCCAAATAAGGTGGAGGTAAGTCAACGTCTGACAGTGTCAGTCAAAGTTCGTCAAATTAAGTCAAATGTATTCAAAGTCAAAGTCTGTCTAAATATGTCAAAGTCAGTCAAGGTAAGTCAAAGGCAGCCAAATTCAGTAGAAGTCGGTCAAAGTTCGTCAGAGTCAGTCAATTGTAGTCAAAGTCTGTCGAAGTAAATAAAAGGCAGCCAAATTAAGTAGAAGTTAGTCAAAGTCCGTCAGAGTCAGTCAAATGTAATCAAAGTCTGTCAAAGTACGTCAAAATCAGTCAAAGTAAATTAAAGATAGCCAAATTAAGTAGAAGTTAGTCGAAGTCCGTCAGATTCAGTCAAATGTAGTCAAAGGAAAAATCAAAATCTGTCAAAGTTAGTCAAAGGTAGCCAAATTATGTAAAAGTCTGTAAAAGTCCGTCAAAGTCAGTCAAGGACAGTCGAATTCGGTGAAAATCTGTCAAAGCCTGTCAAAGTTACATATGTCTAAGATTGTCAGTCAGCGTATTATAGTTCTTCAGAGTTTGTCAACCGGAGGATCGGCGCGGAATCATTAAGTAAGTAAGTAAGTAGAGTTTGTCAATGTAAATAACAGTTTGTCAAAACTTGTCAGAGAAATTTAAAGTCAGGCAAAGGTGGTCAAAGTAAGATCAAGACAGTCATAGTTTGTTGGAGTCTGTGAAAGGCAGTCAACAACTGCTAAAGTCGATGAAAATCAGTTATAGTCTAAGCACAGACAAACAGACGGGACACTCGTATTTCATTCTTCGCAAAATCATCAGAAGCTAGGCAATGTCGCCGCTAGAGTACACTGCTATCGGATTAAAGATTCTCGATCATGGTAGCCTTCTGTTTCTATGCATCTCCATGGTCTCCAATAATGTTCCAAGTCAAAATAAACAAAGTAGCTACGAGTTAGCAAAAATTTCGTTAAAGAGAAAAATATGAGATTTCTGTTGGTTTTTTTTTACATTTTGGAAGTCTATAATTTCCAGATACGCTAAACCGTACGTGTGTGAAGAAGTTTTGAGATTATGTGTTGATAATGTGATCGTTGGATGCAAAATTGTTGATCCCATTCGAAGCCTACCCCCTAGGATTCCAATTGACTCTGGAGATCAGAATAGTACGTGACGAATCTGGAAACCTTAAGAGACTCCTGTCCTGATACTTTGTGTGTTTTGTGCTATTGAGTGAACATTTTAAGGCTAACAGCAACAAGGATAAACAGCCTAGATTTACAGCTGAATCTGAGATTGAGAACTAAAAAATAACTCGAAATATGGTTTCCTCGACCGAAGGTTGTCGAAGATGAAGAAAAGCAAGATAGTGAATTGCCATCATTAGATGCTTTTGATTTCAATAAATTACATATTCATGTGAACGATAATCGTGTTTTATTGTGTGCCGTTTCCCACTTATAAATTGTTTTTTTTTCTGCGTTTCCGATTGAATGGCATTATGTTTAAGCGCGAACTTATTCTATAATTTAAAAGTTTAAATCTGAAAATGAAAAAGTCAGATCTGATTTGAGAAAATGATATATTTAATTTTCTAGTCATTTTCGAACTATGAACAAGAAGTGAATCTGCAGTTCTGGCACTAAGTCGGATCAGCTAGCGCTATGTATAATCATTATAGTGACTGGAATTTTTCGAATTTGATTTCGAGAAATAAATTTCTAACAGCAGAATGTTGTCTGACTTTTTCACTTAGCAGCACAGAACATTCACATTCAAAATTTTTCTCCTCATAACTTTCAGAAGTGTATTCCAGTGCAAATTTGAATATTTTTGTATCCTTGGAATCTATGAAAATTGAATCCTTCTCCTTCAAGGCCTCGAATGTATTTGTTGTTCGTAACCAGCCGTTTAACAATCTTTATCACACCTGAAAAGCAAAAAACTGATTAAGTTTTGAAGACTAAATCTACCAATATCTGTATATAAATGATAAATCGGTTGTTTACATTCTTGCGTAAACGCCAAATAGTCATAGCTGACCATGATTCATTTTAAAATTTTAATTGATTGGTAGGCAATGTCGCCAGCAGATGGCAATGTTATCGCTTTGCGAAAAACGAGTTGATTTTTCTTCAGAGTGTCTCGTCTGTTTATCTGTGGTCTAAGTCTAAGTAACTCAAAGTTAGTCAAAGTAAAACAATGCAAATCAATGTAGGTCAAAGTCAGTTAAAACCAGTTGCAGTCACTCAAAGCCTGTCATAGCCAGTCAAAATAAGCCGAAGACAGCCAAGTAGAAGTCAGTTAACGTCCATCAGATTCAGTCAAAGGCAGTCAAGCGCTGTCAAAATCGTTGAAAATCAGTCAAAATCTTTTAAAGTTAGTCAAGTTATAGTCAGTTAAAGTTAGTAAATTTCAGGCGAAAGCAGTTTAAGTTAGTCGATTTTTTCAGGGGTTGTTAATACGAGTCAAAGTTAGTCAAAGTCAGTCAATGGATGTTAATATTATTCAAATTCTGCTATACCTAGTTAAGAAGTTAAAATCAGTAAATGTTCGTTAACGAAATGACTTTATCCAGAAAAAACGGTCTGGTTTTACCTAAATAACGCTCTAAAATGTAGGAAAAAAATCCTCTCAAAAAATTGAAAAAGGATCCCGTCTGACAAATCCCATCGAACACTAATCCTGACCTCGCTACACCATTTTCGATGCGGAGCAGAAGAAAAAACATCTCGGAAGATGAAAGTTTTGCGCTTCGGTTATTAAAAATCCAAACAGCCTCCACCCAAATGATGAAAAAAATCTTACCGAAAATATTGACTTTCCCAGAAAAATTAAGAACTTTTGCCAGCGTTCGCCATTTTCCTGGTATTAGTGGGATGTTTTAATGGTTCTCCCAAAAAAAAAACTTTCAGCAACACCAACTTCGAAGTTTGTGGTTAGCCGGCGTTTAATGTAAATTGGATAAAGATTTCCCTTCTCGTCTCAACCAAACGGATCCATTTTTAATCAGTAGTGTGTCAATGCTTCTGCTGCTTCGGGAAAATTTCTGGCCTTCACCACCACCAGCAGCTCACAAGTTAATAAGTGGGTGGGTGGGACTGTTGCCAGCCCACCTAATTCAAGGCGCCAAGCTTATAATTATGGGGAAACGACAAAGTTGTGTCTCTCAATTTTCGACTGTCAATAAAATGGTGCAGAGCACAGGTGTGTGTGGGTGGGTTGGATTTAAAGGCAACAAGTTAACAAGTTAAACAAGTCACTTCTAGGCGGTTGTTGACCGACCAAAAGAGTGGTGGTGGGGGTTGACGATAATTTTCAAGTGTTTAATTTGCTGTGCCTGCACAGCACAGCAACAAGTCGTGCTATACGAAATTAATGATTTATTAGGTAAAGCCAGTGACCAGCAAGCACACCATTCATCATTCCGATCGTTTGGGGACGATAATCAAAAACCATACATGTTGGATGGAATTCGATAAATTTTTCAAAACCAGAGGACTTGTGCCCTCACCATGAATCTATGAGTGTGATCAGAATTTTAAAACTTTTAGACTAACATGTTTCTTTAACATTTTCTCTCTCTCTCTCTCTTTCGATATCAACAGGTTATCCGCAGCCGATGTATCGGTGGTTGAAGAATGGCGACCCGGTGGGAGAGTTCGAAACCAGTCAGTATCTCAAGATACAGACCACATCGAGGGAGGATGCCGGATCGTATCAGTGTCTGGCCAAGAACGACGCCGGAACGATATTCAGCGAGAAGATTGACGTCGTGGTGGCATGTAAGTGGCGATGCATTTTTGATTAATTACCTACTATCTATCCCTGTTTCGAAGGTTTCTATTTGAGTAGATGCTCCGAAATGAGATCCCAGAACACCAGGGCTCGTTAAAATAGGGATCAAGGATTGAACTTTGATCGGGAGGTCAAGCTGTAAGAACAAGAACTTAATAGGTATAAGTTTTTTGATAAAGTAAAACTGTCCTACACATTTTACAATCTTCAACCAGATTCCCAACTGGGTTTTACTAACGTAAAATTCCAGCCCAAGAAATGGTGTATAGCAAGTCACGTTGACAGATATAATTTTTCCCGCTACTGTTGACTCAGGCGTTATCAGAAAAGAGGTAGACTTAATAGCGGCTAGTTATCCTATCAAACGGAAAAATTGAACATAGCATTTTTTCCATAGATTTTATCATATACTTGGGAAAACTGAAAATAATAAAAGGGATAAAAAAAACAAATTTGATATATTAAATATGGTATAAAGTTGATTCACGTTGGGATTTTAAAACATTAAAGCTCAATACCACATTGGGTGAAGAATGACAGACTGTTATTTTAGTCTTAATTCTTAGAATTAGATACACTTATAACAAGATAGGCGAGGGTACATCAACGTTGTCTAGCAAACGAAAAACAGATACATATGAGCTGGAGTGAATCGTTCATAAATGATTCACAACTACGAGATTCAGGAGATTTGAGTTTACTATGATCAGAAAAGGTTCTAATCAGCATGCTACAATGAGGGCAAATAAACGATTTTACAATGACAAAGTTGGCATTTAGCCTATTCACATATGGATTTTTAAGCATTAAAGGTTTTTTACACACTAGATTTGAAATAAGGACTTTTTTAACTTACTTTGTAAAAATCAGACATACACTAAAGAAATGTAGTTGGGCAAAAGAGGGCCATTTAAACACTAAGGAAAGTAAATACAACATTACAACATTCCGTACCATGTCTTGTTTTGGTATATTTGTATTTTATCATTTTTTTTTACTGACCAGTTAGTGCTCTGGTTAGACAACTATAATGAGTTTCTGTAACGTCAAATTTGAAACAAGCGATAGTAACACTGCACGAAGCAGTACCAGTGGATTCCAGAACTAGGATGGGCTTATGATAACGAAATATCAGAGTACGATGTTAGACGAGCTTTTACTCCTCTTAACCGTGTAACCATTATAAAGCAAAGGGAATTTGACACCTGTGTTAATACAAGAGAAGTTACATGTAAATATTAGGTGAAACAGATATGACTGTCGATTAATTTTATGGTTTGCACAAACATTACTCTTCCACTTTATTCACTGAAACTTTCAAAAATGTCTGTAAGCTTGACAGCGGAAGTTTCATCGAGATCTTGAAAACCCAAGGTATCCTTTGCCTCAATGACTCTATCATTTACAGCTGAGTCATAAGTAGCGGGAATTAGTTAAAGTCACGTTTTCCGTCACATGTGATTAAGAAAACAAACAGCTTTATGAGCTCTCACCCTCTTATTTGCATTGCTCATGTGCTGTTTATTTTCTTTTGTCTAATAAGGAGGTCGGACAACAGCGTTTTCTTTCAACAGGCTTCTTCCTGGAGTTTGGACAGCGTTCAAAAACAACTTTTCGACAAAGGGTTACTAGCAATCCAGGGTGTAGTCATTATGACATTTTGACTTAATTTACATCTAAAAAGGACTCCTGATTGTATCTTATTGGTGCGCAAACCTGCCTAAAATTATCGACCAATTTCATATTTTTATAATGAATGTTATTTTGGGCAAATCATTGGAAGACTGTAAGATGATATCGGCTATTTGGGTTGCTATGAAAAAGAAACTGCCCATAAAAAGTCATTTAAGGTGTGTATAGAAAACAAACACTCAATTGTTCTCCTTGCGCGACCAACTAACTGTATTGGAATAGCGGATGGATGAATGGATGGATCTAGAATCGTGCCATTACGCGAAAACTAGCTTTAATTAAAAAAACGATGTTTCATGTCACAAAAATGTGCACATTTACACATTAAATTAAGAGACAGCTTCCCTGAAAAATTAATCAATTTCCACCAAGCATTCAAAGGTTATTCACAAAATAAAGCATTGCATTTTTTTCGAATACAATCCTTATGTACATACAACCTATAGGCGATTACCACTATACAAAGTTTGCCGAACAATCCAGTTCGAAGGACCAAATATTGGCTCACAAGCCTTTCATTTATCAGTTGATTACCCAGTTGAATCCCGGTTTACGGATTGTATTCCAAGGCACGGTGAGCCACCGCGTCCCCTAGGTTGCCACTCTGGGTCAATGGGTACAATGGGAAGACTCGTGATACACTTCGTGTATACCTACTACTCCCTAAACTCCACCTGGGACCACAGACCTAGTTCCCACCACGAACTGTTTAACACACAATGCTTCAATAGTGGAAGGTCTATTCGCGCCAATGCGTTCCAAGGCAATACTCATTAACGAGACCACTTTCAGCAAAACCTCTCATCCTTACGGTTCGACGTATGAACTCTCCTAAAACGACTTGTGAACCGACATCTCCGCGAAATGACTCGAGATACCTACTTAAATATCTCCACTTCGCGACTCAAGGCCTGATCTCTCCTCTAACAACTCGAGAACCGACCCCTCCTCGCATCGACTCATCGACCTGTCCTCTGCACGGTTCAAGGCCCGATCTCTCCTCTAGTGACCTCTCCTCGTAATGACTCGAGGTGACCACTTATACCCCTCCTCTTGTTAATTAAAGGCCTTATCTCTCCGTTTGCGACTCAAGACCCGACCTCTTATCGTAAAAACTAGGAGTTGATCACACCAACCTTTTCTCCTGAAGATTCGAGACCTGATCTCTCCTCTAACGACTCGAAGCCCGACATCTTATCTCTAGGATTCGAGGTAGGTCACCTTTGAGCCCGTCGAGTGCCTATCGAGTGCAGCTTATCCTAGACTCGTGCCTAACACATCACACGCGTGGGACTTAACACAACTACTCGGATGATTCCCGACGAAGAGGTCATCCTACTCCGACTCGAATGGCTCACCTGGCGTCGAGAACCACTCTACCCGTGGATATTCCCGGTCGTGAAATAACCGTTTCCCAACGATTTCCACTGCGAAGAAGGTAAAGTCTTATCCCCGCAACTTGGGTCGTTGAGAACCGCCCTGAGAACCTACACACGTTCGCGGCAAACCCATGACCTCCGCTACGCAGAAGATGATGCCTTATCTTTGTAGCTTCGATCAAGGGATTGGACGCACACTACTCAGATGCTCCCCGTCGATGGAGTCATCCTACAACGTTGACTCCAGTTCATCTGCAGGGCAGTCATGATCCGGGTGAACTCATCGCTGACCGCATTCCAAGTGAGTCCGTACACATCCTCTGCACCACGTTTCGTGCTGTCGTGTCGGGCCCGCAGATGGTATACCCCCGCAAACCTCGGACAGGCAAACACCTCATGTCCCGGTGTTTCTTCTTCGTCACCACAATCTGGGCAATATAGCGAAGCCACATGTCAAAACCGGTAGTGGTACTCATGAAGCATCCATGACAAGTCAGGAATTGCGTCATATGGAAGTCCACTGCTTCCGATCCAGCAGTTGGATATCGAGTCCTCGTTGGCGAGATCTCGTACGTTGGGCGTGTCTTTATTGTCGTAGGATTAGACATTCTCCTATAGCTAAGCCACTAGGCAGGCGGCTTCGGACGAGATGGTCCGGTATCTACCGATAATCCGCAGGTTCATCAGCCGTTGAACGCTACTAAGTCTCTGCAGGTTACATAGTATTCCCGGGGCCTGCCTCCAGGCCGCTGCTCCTTACCGCAAGATTGACGTGATCACGCTTACCAGCATTCTCAGCTTACTACTGCGGATTGCCGAGGAGTTCTACATCATCCGTGTAAGTGCGACCGTGCCGCTTTCTTACACACGTAGTCGACATGACTCGTGAAACTTAGTCTGTCGTCGATCATCATCCTTAGGTACTTAAATGCGCATTTGGACACGATATCGCACGGTCTAACTGCTATGGTACTTTTTTTGGGGTGAGATCAGGTTGGTGATGAGCACCATCTCGGTTTTGTGTTGGGCTAGACGCAGGAACTTGGAGTGCATCCAGCTTTCCACTGCCTGGATAGCTACTGTGGCAATTACCTGTACCTCCGCTGTTGAGGAGCCTCTCTCCAAGAGGACTAAAACAACCGCTAATCCAACGAGTTCAGCTCCCGATGGGAACTCACAGTACCGGGCGAAGTATTGACCCCTTTGGCACACCCGCCGGAACCTCTTGTGTTTGTAAGCCCTCACCGGTCATATACTGTAGTTGGCGATTGTGGAAGTAACTTTCCACAACCCTATACAGATATGCCGGGACCTTCATTTAGAAGCGCGACGACGCTGTCCAACTGACGCTGTTGAAGGCGTTCTTCACGTACAGAATGGCTCACAAACCTGCGAACTTTACGATGTGTAGCTGGGCGATGTCTACAATGGTTTTACAATACGCACACGATGATACTGGAATATTCGAGCCGTTTCGGTTCGAAGGACCAAATTTTAGCTTCCAAATCAACTGCTGATGGCGTTTTAGGAGACTTCACCGTTTGAACTTAGACCTGAGCAGCAATCAACTCGCTGTCATAGATAATGGTTTGAGCGTTTTGTTTCTTCTCACCCACACGATCCGGTTCGAGGGACCAAATTTTGGCTCACCAGCCAACTGCCGAGAGATGTCTACAATGTGTTGACAATAAGCACACGCTGAAACTGGATTATTCGTGTCTACGGCACGTCAGCTCTCAATGTTGTAACTTTGGTAGGGTTGGGTAAAAGTACGACCTTAGTGCTACTCCACTTTTAGACAATATCGCAGTAATTTTTTCAGAAAAGCAATGACAGCATTTGATTCGTTAGACTTTTATCTCCCTTTTAAAAAAAATTACGACGATTGTAGAATGACGGATTTTAATTGAAAATTTTTAACTGGTATCGGAATGTACTTTTACCTCACCTTTGGGTTAAAAGTTCGATTGATGTGATATTAGAGTACGACTATTTAAAAATTCCTCGTTTCGGAATAAAGTCAAATGAAAAATTATTTTATATCAATCTTTGCTTCCAGTAGCAGCTTTTGTGTTCGCTTCGCATACAAATTCTATACATAAGAAAAACATCCTGCGCCAATTCGGGATCTGCACTTATTGTCCATATTCATCAGGTTTACGAAATCCCGTTTTCATTGTGTTTGATCAATTTTTCGGGCGAGCAGGTGGTTGTAGAAACAAACATATGCCTAAATGTTTCCAGTGCATTTTTTTTATAAAGTAAAAACTTTTTGTTCAGATTTACTTTGGTATACTTTGAACAATAAAATAAACACATTAACACTTCTATTGAAAACAATATTTTTTATTACTTGAACATGTTTGCCATTATTTTAAATATTACGTCATTTATGAAAAAAAAGTTTACCTCATTATTCGGAGTATTCTCAATTTAAACGTCCACAGAAATTATGTCTGCATGTAGGCAGTCTAAATCATTACCATTCCACGCCGGGTTTTTTTTTTAATTTACTGTTTGCAGTTTGTGATATTCTCAAAACATACTTTCGCCCGACTCGTACTTTTGCCCCAGCTTACTCTACATATGTTGACTCGCGAACCAGCCAACTTTCGTGAAGCGGTACAACAGTAAGTTTGCCTGAAATTTTCAACCCAATGACAATACCAATTTCAGTAATGAAGCAACACCATAAAAATTGAGTTAAATATGGTCCTTCGAACCGGATTTTTTTCAAACAAAAAGGCCGTTTTTCCTAAACCAATATCTCTGCATTTTTTATCCAGATAATATCCAATTAAAACTAAGTTCGTGAATAAATTTAAACTTTATTTAACTGATGATTTTTTTTCATTTTTTTTTCACAGACATGGGCGTCTTCGAGGACCTGACGGAGCAGGTCGTCTCGGTGCAGTCGGGCTATCCGGCCATTTTGAACCTTTCCCGGATAGAATCGGTTCCGGCCCCCTCGGTGACGTGGCAAACTGAGGACGGACCGTTGAACTACGACATCAAGTACGCCGTTACGGCTAGCAATCAGCTGATTATCTTGAGTGCCGACGAGAACGATATGAAGTCGTACCGAGCGAGGGCTATCAACACGCAGATTGGGCGGGAAGAGATCAGTGCGTTCATTCGGGTCAATGTGACCGGGAATGCTTATGCGGAGGTGGCTCCAGAGATTGTTGTGGAGCCGAAAAGTATGAAGGTGGTTCGGGGAGAGAATACGGTTCAGCTGGAGTGTATTGCCAATGCAAGGCCGTTGCACGAGCTGGAGACGATTTGGTTGAAAGATGGAATTCCGATTGATAATTCGGGGGTGGCTTACGCCCACACGGATCCCTGGAATCGGACACTGGCGCTGTTGTATGTGAATTTGACGCATACCGGACAGTATACCTGTCAGGTGCAAATGAGAACCGGGGGACATCCGGTGGTGCATTCGGTGGCCTCGGTCACAGTTCAGGAACCCCCATCGTTTTTTACCCCGTTCCGGACGGAAACTTTGGGAGATTATGGCGCGAGAACGGTGCTTCCGTGTGACGTTATTGGGGAACCGATTCCGTATGTGACGTGGTTCCGGAATGCTGAGGCACTGGATCTTTCTACCGATAGGTATACGGTGATGGAGGATCATTCGTTGGTCATAAAAAGGCTCAGCATGGAGGATTCGGCCATGTTCCAGTGTTTGGCGAGCAACGAAGCCGGGGAGAAGTCCAGCTACACTTGGTTGAAAGTCAAAAGTAAGTATTTTTTTTAGGGATGTTTAACAGTTTTAACCGTAGTTTAGTAACCTTAACTGTGTAATAGGGTGGCCCTTATTGTCCAACTTTAATAAATCCTTGCTCCCAACCCTTAATATTGATCCAATCAATTATAAAACAGTACTGACAAAATTTTAGTGCATTCGGATAATTCTAAGGCGCCCTTCAAAGACCATTAAACTTATATGGAAAAAGTGGAAATTTTCTTTAAAATAATAGATTCTGACAACATTGCAGAATCAAACAAAACAAAAATTTATGAATCAAATTAACAATTTTTAATCAATAATCAAATCATGCTGGATTGCAAAAACCTCACGGGCTCAAGTCACAAGAAATTAGTGCAAAATTTTGCAAATGATGGGATTCGAAATGGTGCATACGGAAGAGTAGGGCAGCGCATATTTTCCACAAGTGGTACAATCGGTGATTTTAGTCTAAAATAAAAAAAAGGGAGTGATTTGGCAATTCAATTTTCCAACGAACTAGTATCATCTTCATACCACTCCAACACATCCGAAGTATCCTCTGAACGTTGTCGTGACACAACTTGTTGCTCCCTGTCTCATGCATTCGGCACAGGTCAAAGCCTAAAACGGGATAAAAGTTGTAGAATGAGTTTGTGGGTGGGACATGTAAGTTCAAATCTCTCTGGGGCTGGAAGAAGGAGGTACTACTTACAAGTGTGGCAGCGGTCGCTGAATGCACTTGATCAATCGCCAGCAACATAACCGTCAGTGACAATAGAGCAATAACCAATTTCATTGTGGATTGATTTTTTTTTTTTTTGAGATACTTTCCTTTGGGTAATCTTAGCTGCTCACACTTTAGTGAATGATTTGCCAGCCTCGGCGAAGTTCCTTTTATACTTTGCTGAATTATCAAAAATATAGACTGGGTTTTCCTTTTTCAAAGACGTCAATTCAGTTTAAAATTAGTTACTGTTTACTCAGTCGGTGGTTTGTCTGGATTTTTTTTCATCATCAAATTTAACGGGATAGATTGGCATAAAAAAGAGCACGTGTAGACAGTTTGGGCTGGGGTGACTGCTCTGGAATTATCCTGGAAATCGAAATTTTAATTTTGTTGCCAACTGACATAGAAATGTCTACAACGTCAAAATCTTACGTTATATGGAAAATAAATTTTTGTTTAGCAAAAATCGACTTTTTGGGATTGAGTCGTTTTTTTTTAAACCGAAAGATTTCTGTGGAATGTTTGAAAATGGACATGAAAAATAAATCAAAAATCGCTCCGAAACTCATTGAACCCATTTGCGGGTTTAAAGGGCATCTACGATTTTTTGACTTGAATTTTGGAACAACGATAAAAAAAATTACAAAAAATGACAAAAAAGACAATTTTTTTAAATTACAAAACTAAAAAAATGAAAAAAAAAATCAAAACCGACAAAAATAAAAAATCGACAAAAAAATCAAAATGACAAGATTACAAGAATTAAAAAAAATTCAAAAATTACAAATCTATTAAAAATGACAAAAATCACAAAATTGACAAAAATGAAAAAAATGACAAAAATGACAAAAATGACAAAAATGACAAAAATGACAAAAATGACAAAAATGACAAAAATGACAAAAATGACAAAAATGACAAAAATGACAAAAATGACAAAAATGACAAAAATGACAAAAATGACAAAAATGACAAAAATGACAAAAATGACAAAAATGACAAAAATGACAAAAATGACAAAAATGACAAAAATGACAAAAATGACAAAAATGACAAAAATGACAAAAATGACAAAAATGACAAAAATGACAAAAATGACAAAAATGACAAAAATGACAAAAATGATAAAAATGACAAAAATGACAAAAATGACAAAAATGACAAAAATGACAAAAATGACAAAAATGACAAAAATGACAAAAATGACAAATATGACAAAAATGACAAATATGACAAAAATGACAAAAATGACAAAAATGACAAAAATGACAAAAATGACAAAAATGACAAAAATGACAAAAATGACAAAAATGACAAAAATGACAAAAATGACAAAAATGACAAAAATGACAAAAATGACAAAAATGACAAAAATGACAAAAATGACAAAAATGACAAAAATGACAAAAATGACAAAAATGACAAAAATGACAAAAATGACAAAAATGACAAAAATGACAAAAATGACAAAAATGACAAAAATGACAAAAATGACAAAAATGACAAAAATGACAAAAATGACAAAAATGACAAAAATGACAAAAATGACAAAAATGACAAAAATCACAAAAATCACAAAAATCACAAAAATCACAAAAATCACAAAAATGACAAAAATCACAAAAATGACAAAAATGACAAAAATGACAAAAATGACAAAAATGACATAAATGACAAAAATGACAAAAATGACAAAAATGGCAAAAATGACAAAAATGACAAAAATGACAAAAATGACAAAAATGACAAATAAGACACAAATAAGAGCAAAAGGATAGAACAGATAAAAAAAAAGCAAAACTGAAATTGTCTTTTTGTCTTTTTTTGTACTGTTTGTTGTTTTCGTCCTTTTTGCCTTTTTTGCTTTTTCTGTCTATTTTGCCTTTTATCTTTCTTTACATTTTTGTAGTTTTTGTCATTTTAACCAATTTTGCCATTTCTGTAGTTTTTGATTTTTTTATCATTATTTTTATTTCTACCATTTTTTATCATTATTTCTTTTTTTGTCTTTTTTGTGATTCCTGACATTTATGTCTCTTGTGTCATGTTCGTCATTTTTGCTTTTTTTTTTGTATTTTTCGTCTTTTATTCATTTCAATTTTTTTCCTTGTTCGTCATTTTCGTCTTTTTTGTCTTTTTTTTGCTTTTCTTTTTTATCTTTTTTTGTCTTTTTGTAAATTTTTTTTGTCATTTTAGTCATGGTGTCATTTTTGACATTCTCGTCTTTTTTGCCTTTTATCTTTTTTGTTTTTTTATCAATGTCGCTTTTGTCAGTTTTTGTTATTTTTGCTTTTTTTTTGCCATTTTGCCATTTTTGTCATTTTTGCCATTTTCGTCTTTTTTTGTCAGTTTTTTTTGTCTTTTTTTTTTTTTAATCATTTTTTTTTTTCATTCGTTTGGAAATTGTGGATTATTTGAGAATCTGAATTCGTCAAGTTTGAGATTTGTTTATTTGGCCATTTGTATCTTTTTAATATTTTATTATTTTGTCATTCCTATTATTTTGTTTTTTTTTTTCATTTTTGTTATCTTTTTTTAAAATTTTGCAATTTTTGAAATTTTTCTCAAATTAGTCAGATTTGAAATTGTTTTTGTTTTTTGTCGTTTTGACCCGACCTTGGTGCCATTTGCCATCAATTTTTTAATGCTATTTTTCTAAGGTTTTTATCATTTTCGGACCACACGGATGGAAAATAAATAAATGGTCCCTATGAAAAAATCGTAGTCTTAAATGCCTTCAAAAAGGGTTGAGGTTGGAATAATTCATGATTCATTTTCCAGGCCAATTCTTAAACATTCCGTAGAAATCATACGGTTTTTAAAGAACCAAGTCCGATAAAGTCGATTTTGAAAAAAAAAATATTTTTTTCGAGATAACATCACATCTTGACATTTAGTAATTTCTATGTCAGTTTGTTTATGTTTTTAATATAGCAGGTAAATCACCAGACTTTAAATTGAATAAAACACAAATTCCTTTATTGAGTTGTTGTTTGTTTCCATGTTTTGTGAATCAACAGATCTTGGGTCTTCCAAAATGAAAAAAAAAAACGTTGGGTGGGAGCTATCCAATGTAAGGAAAATTATGTCAGTATAAAATTTTGGTTAATGTTGATTAGAGTGCCCCAAATGACCCGACTTTTGAAAAAGTTAAACGCTGCAGGCTAAAATTGATCCTAGGCCTAGTACAAGATCTCATGCCAAATTTGGACCAGATTGGATCACGGGAAGGGGTCGCTCAACGAGCCTGAAGTTTGTATGGGATTTTAAGACATTTTGTTCGGGAGAAACATGAAAAACCAGTTTTTCATCAATAACTTTGGTTTCCGTCGGTCGATTTCTTTCAAAAAAGGGTTTTCTTAAAGTCCAAATTATGAAAAACATTTCATCCGAAGACTGCATTTCGATAAGAGTTAAGATAAAAAAGTTATTAGGCTTCGAAAATGGGCTAACTTTTTTAACGGTGGTATTCATCAGTGTTAATGAGGCGACGATATGTTCGACCGCTCCGACTCATTAACAGTGATGAATACCATCCTTAAAAAAATCAGCCCATTTTTGAAGCCTTATAACTTTTTTATCTTTTTTTTTTTTTTTTTTTTTTATTCATAAACTATATTTATTAAGGCAATTCACTTCATAAAAGTAGTACTGTGCCGAGGGTCTGATTTGGTCTTAGAATTAAGAGGAGGTTGGAAGGGGTTTTTGGATGTGGATGGAGGGGTAGGGGAAGGGATACGATCTATTACACTGGTCGAATTCCGATTATCGGAGCTGATGAGTGTAGCGTTTATTCGTCGTGGGTCATCTTCAGCCTCGTCACCTGAGGCGATGGGCGAAGCTTGAGGGGTTGATCTCTTGCGAGGCGGTGAAACGGTCAAATGTATTGTTGGAGCTGGAACTGGTGTGGTGCTTTCTGTCGAGTGATGTTGATGCATTCGTTTTTGGGGTTGTTGTTGCTGTTGCTGGTCTGTCGGTTGGTTCGATTCGTTCGGTGTGGTGTATTTTTTCGGCTGCTGTTTTTTCTTCTGCTGGTTGTAGATGTCATTGTGATTTTTTACAACTTCTGCGTAGCTGGTCGTACTCGGTGTTGCAATTAATCTGCGAGCTGCGTCGAGGGTGATATTTTGCTCGGTTTTAATTTTCAATACGGCAGTTTCGTATGCGTTCACAGGGCAGTTTTTGTCGAGCGGAGAGTGGTTTCCGTTGCAGTTCGAACAAAATTTTGATTTTGCGGTGCAAGTTTCGCTGCTGTGAATTCCAGAGCAAACTATACACGCTTTTTCTAAGAGACATTTGCTTTTTGGGTGTCCATATTTTAAGCAGTTTCGGCATATTAAGGGCTGCGGATAATAATGCCGCGTCCTTAAGCGTATAAAACCGAAATTTATAAATTCCGGCACAACCGTCGAATTAATAGTTAGCACTAGTGTCGGTGTTTCCACGAGCCCTGCTGATGTTTTCTTCTTGATCCGTCTCACAGCTATAATTTTTTGGGCCGATAACTCTTTAAGAAGTTCCTCTTCGGACATACCTTCGACTTCGTTGCATCTTACCACAAATTTACGACTATTTAGCTCGGGGTGGCGGCCAATTTCGATTGGCGTGCCATCCAGAAGCTTGGAAAGAGTAAATATTTTTCGGGCTTGTTCTTTGCTTCGGATTCTCAAAACGTACCAACTTTTGTTCTTTACAAAGTAGCCACTTTCGATTGGGCCCGCAAACTGCTCGATCGACCTTCCAATAACGAATGGATTTTTCGGCAGTTCAGATCCATTTCTCGCTTTCAGGAACATGTAGTACAATCTACCATGCACTCCTTGAGGGTCCATCCATTCCGGAATGGTCCTGGCCGGATGATCTCCGGGGGAAGGACTCATCCCGGGAACAACAAACTTGTTAACGTATCTCTCATTAAAATAAAACAATAACCTTTCACTGTGGTGCGCGAGCTCGTAAAAATACGTCCGACTCCACTGAAGGCAGAAGCTAAACGTTTTTTTTTTTATCTTAACTCTTATCGAAATTCAGTCTTCGGATGAAATGTTTTTCATAGTTTAGGCTTTAAGAAAACCCATTTTTGAAAGAAATCGGCCAACGGGAACCAAAGTTATTGATGAAAAACTGGTTTTTCATGTTTCTCCCGAACAAAATGTCTCAAAATCCCATACAAACTTCAGGCTCGTTGAGCGACCCCTTCCCGTGATCCAATCTGGCCCAAATTTGGCATGAGATCTTGTACTAGGCCTAGGATCAATTTTAGCCTGCAGCGCATAACATTTCACAGGTTTTGAATTTCCCATACAAATTTGGGGCAGTCTAATGTTGATCAATGTTAAGGGTTCATAGCAGCAAAATTTAACATTTAACATTTGGCATTTAACTAAGGGCCACCCTACAAGTGTGTATGTTCGAAATAACCGACTCATTCTGTGCTTTGTGTATGATCTAACCTGGATCATGTAAATCCCCATCGTCATCATCATCAGAAGATAACACAACATCGACCGTCACCCCATCCGTTGTGGTGAAACACCTAATCCTTTACAATCAGTTCACGCGTAACAAGCGCCTAGCGCAGCCACGAATCATCCGGCTTCGAAATTCCGGATCCGGTGGTTCCGATCTGGCCACCATCGACGACACTGACACATCTGGATCTGCATCCGACTACACCAACAGCAACAACAGCAACAGCTTAGGCACCGGAAGCAACCAAAGGGGTCGCAAAAAGACGGCGACTTCCGGTGGTTCCGGGGCACGTGCCGGAGACTTCACGTTTGACCTTAGACGTAAGCAGCAGCCCACAAATAGCTGTGTCGTAGATCATCGTTTTCGAGTTTCTTTAAGTTTTTTCTCACCCACCCACACACAATAAACTTCACCTTTTTGCACCCTAAACAAATCTAGAGCGGCAACAATAAAGTTGCGCGCAACACCTTTGAAAGGTTTACCATCACCTGACAGCATCAGACGCACAACAACAGTAATCGTAATCGTAAAACTTTGCTCCCCCCAAAGCGACCCCCTTATTTAGGGGATCAGAAACATAGCCAAATCACACCCACCCACACACACGTATCGGATTTGTTAGTACGGAGTAGCCACATAAATTAGCAGCCATTTGGGCGCATCACCAGATCACCCTGCCCAAAAAATAGACCACAACAACAACAACAATAATCAGCATGCGATTAACAACCTAATAATAATCATATAATAATAATAATAACCCCATTGTATTGTGTTTGTTTTAGCTATCATTTAAACCTTTTCAGTTTTGGTTTTTAAATTTTGGATCATTTTCGGTCCCAGACCTCATTTAGGAGGCATCACAGTTCCCAACAAACTTCCAAACCGAGAGCCATTAATTTATGGCTGCACTTGTCTAGTTTTTTTTTTTAAGGGTTTCTGTTTGTGAAGCAAAAATACGAATCTGCGTATAGCCGCGAAAAACAGATTATCGAACTCACTCGTAACTGAGTGATTTGGAGTTGTTAGTTAGCTCTGTGGTTTTTTTTTTGGTTCAATTCAAGTCATTCCAAATGTTGCAATAGGAGATCAAATCACGCAAATTTTTGATGGATCTTTCCCATTGTTAATTGTTATGAAGGAACACTTCAAATAATAGCTTTCATTAATCACAAACATAAATTTTTGGTCAATCTCCATTCATCTCTTTTAATTGCACACGCTGATCATACTGACAATGTTTATGGAAGAGAAAATAGACTTACATAATTTGAATCTATTCCTTAAATTATGGAAAAGAAAATCAACTCTTCAAATGCTATTTATTCGTGCTTAAATCTTCAAGAAACTAGAATTACAGTTCCGATAATTTTTCGGAAATTTTATGTCAAATTCGTAAAACCGCTTCAATTGTCATAACTGTGGAAATAATCAACTCTTATGGTAAAACTATCCCAAGAAACGATTTCAGTTCTATAGGTAGTAATTGTTCAAACCCTATGAATCAAATAATTTTTTATTGATAAACTAGCTGATCCCGTACGAACTTCGTTTCGCTTTAAATCATTGGTACGTCAAAATGAGTTTAGAAAATGAATTCGAAACATTCTTTCGACAATTTTGGGGAAAAAAATCAACAGTGCTTAAAGTCGCTACTATTACTATTACTTGAAATTCAAATTAAACGGTTGATTGGCTTTTTATTAAAATTTATGTGAGAGTGTTTTCTTCTCGATCAGTTGCAAAATCTAGACATTATGGCAGAAATATGTACTATTTGTTTATGTAAAGCTTAGTTCTTTTAGAAATGGGACACTTTCATTTGCTAATAGCTCGTTAACTAGTTATCGGAGGTCCAAATTTTTGACAACATTTTGTTGCCTGTAAAAAGTACTATTCGACCTATTTTTTTCAAATTTTAAAATTTACGCGTTTTTGAGATATGTACGATGCAAGAGAAAAAGAAAAAAATAATTTTGCACAGTTTCCTTGAAAATGCGTCAATATCAAATTGATAGCTGACAAAACCGTTGATTATTCAAAGAATTACTGAGTTTTTGTGGTGGATAAGTATGCAAACACTGTCAATAATGTCCACAAAGTTCAAATCAAGCATTGGAGAGAAGCACATGATCGGCAACAACGGTTAAGGATCATCAAGGAAGTCAAGTCTTATAGCAGCTTTTTTAATTTTCAATAAACGAAAAACTAAGGGTAGATCGCTGAAATGTCCAAAACAATTTTCTCCGATAAGCTGAAAGTGTTGCCTAGTGATGACTAATTGAAATCCAACCTCAAACAACCATTTTTTGATAGTTCCAAAGCTCTTAAGCTATGAAACCGGTACCGAAAAAAAAACGTTCAAAAATGTGGTCAAAAATAATCAAATTTGTTCATTTCGAAACAACTGTATCCACTAAAATGCTTCCAATTTCCAGTTTCAAGAGAAGTGTTGGACCAGAAAGTATCACAAATTGAAGAAGGAGGGTGAAGCCACCTAAAATATAGATTTTACGAAGTATAAGTTGGAGAAACTGATCAATACCATGACTGAAAAAAGTGTGCGCCGGCCAATGGGTGATACCAAGAATTAAGTAGAAATTTCTTTAACAAAAAACGGTAAATATTTTTTTTCAAATTTTTTCATGAAAGATCATAACATTACCTTCTTTTTCTTCATAGAAAGTATTTCGTTCAAACAAATAGTTTTTTAGATACAGGCATTCGTAACTGTCCCATTTCTAAAAGAACTAAGCTTTACACGGCTCTTTTGCTTGATCTTCACACTTAAATTGGTATCAATTAACTGCCTCCAACAAAATTATTGCACAAAACACTGAACTTTCAATGAAACCCTCGTTTTCTGTCCCATGGCCCGAAATTCGATAATTGAAACCAATTTTACGTTCCTCAGAACTCCCTTGTGCCATTTTTTCTTTTCAAATTATGTGTAAAATAACGTCAGGAACTTGAAAACAGAGAAAAGTGAATATAGACGCCCCTTTCGCCGACCCTTTACACGGAACATGCTACCTGGAGTCAATTGCTCATAGTTTATAACCCTCATCTGAACATTTTCATCTCAATCCGATGCATGATCAAGACAATATCGCGAAAACAGTGAGCAACTGACATGTACGGCTTTTTTTTTTACCACGATTCAAAACTTGACACCTGAAATCAATTATCTTTTCTGTTAAACTCCCATGTGTCAATTTTCATTAAAATTCTATGCTCAATCAAGAGAATATCTTAAAAACTGTGAACAGATAATAACCCCTTTTGCCGACCCCTGAGTCATGATTTGAAACCTGAAAGCAAAAAAGCGTCCCTCAAAACTCCTATGCGGAAATTTTCATCTCAATCCAATCCAATCCAAGAATAACGTCAAAATCGCAAAAACATTAAAGTTGGGTATGGTAGTTCAGCCGACTTCTGATCCACGATTCAAAACTTGAAATCGATTGCTCGTCCCTCAAAACACTCATGTGCTAATTTTCATCACAATACGAACTATAATAACGCCAATATCGCAAAAACATTAATCAGTTAATATGGACGACTCCTTTGGCCCACCTTGGACCCTAAATTTGATAACTGTAATCGATTGCTCGTCTCTCAAAACACTAATGTGAAAAATAAATAAAAATAAACCTCTATAACTCTTTTGTCGGAAACACAAATTACTCTCGGTCTTAAGAAAAATTGATCATTGAGTTCTGTAACACTTTATTTTAAAAATTCTTGAAAACTCTAAATGATCGCAAAAGTCATAACACAAGTTTTAGAATTAAACAGTTTAGAGTGAAATCAACCATGGATATCTGATGAAATAACTAACCTACATGAAAAACTAACAAAAATGAGTTTGAATCAATTTATTTTTCTTTATTGTGGCAAATTCGCGGAAAAAACGATATAGATTTTGCCTAGATAATCTTGTTTCGGAGGTATAACGCATTGAAAATATCTATTTTACAATTTTTAGCAAAATTTAATAAATATTATCAAAAAAGGAAATTTTGTTCAGTAAATGGTAATCAATTTAACAACTTTGTTGAAGACTGCAAGGCGTTTCGACTTCAGCTTTAAAGATACACAAGATTTATTTTGGTCGAAATGATTTCACAATTCCTGTAACGGGGGAAAATAACATAATGAATACTTTTATAATTTTTACCCAGAAGTCGAATTTACTCAGGAGAATTTATCATTTAGCTTTTATTTTCTAAATCTTTGTAATATTTTTTTAATCAAAAAAGTGCACACATTGTTTGGATTTTTCTACCTATTTTCAAAATGTATACCGAAAACAAAAGCTGATAGAAAAAAAAATAATCACAATTTTGAATTCAGCGAATAAGTAAATACTAGAGTTCATCTCGCCAAAATGCCATTAAAATATTATAGGGTAAAGGCCCCTAAGACAACGGCTTAAGGAAGCTTTTTTCATTATTTCAATAGAATTGCCTTCCACGTTGGTTTAAAACTGATGTTTAGTAGTTAAACTATATTTCCAATTCTGTTTTATGAAACTATGTAGGAAATAGATCAATCCATTACGTACTTTTGAGTCAATTTATGATTTATTTTCCTCATTCAAGTTCCTTCATTGTCGTACCAGGTTCCTAATTCCGTCGTACAAGGAGACCGAAATTGTCTCAATTTATTCCACCCTCTTCAGAAACACATTTAAAATTTTGCGGTTGCGGTTCATGCAATTTGCATTAGCTTACATCGAACGGATCAACCGCGCAGGATAACAGCAGAAGTTCTTTCGAGTAACCAGTCGCAATAAGCCAAGAAACTACACACTTAATCTTTTCTCCTGTGGTCAGGTCGGTTTCGTCCTGTATTTTCAACAGCTGAAATTACAGGACGATCTCGGGACAGAAAAACAGCTCAGAAAAACAACTGTCAAATTCACCTGTAATGTCGAAACGGGGGTTTCCAGTGAATTCGAGAAGGTTTTCTTTCGAGGTTTTCAGGGGAATTCTAAATTTTGTTTTCCCTGGTTGCTTTTTTCTAATCAATCTCAAACGAGTAAAATTTATTGTTTTTAAATAAAAACACCTATTTAATGCACAAATAAATCAATTTATTAACACAAATTTGTTTAACTTTTTTTTAAACACAACACAATTTTACTTACTAATTCACTTCACTCTGCTGGATGATTGGTTTTCCTAAGTTTTGCTGGGCCATTTTACAAAATGGTTATTGGCTCGGGTTGAGAAGAAGTGCCGTTGGTTGTTTGGTGATTCCCGAAAAGAAGATTCTGTTGTTCAAAGCGCTGAACAGTTGTCATAATCGGTGCTGACTGGGCATTCTTCTGAACCAATAGGGCGGGTGGTGAGAAAACCGGAGGATCTGTCGCGTTTGCCAACGAAGATATCTGGAAGGGGGACACCATTTCGAGAATTTTTATTAGGAACTACCAAATTAGCAATCTCAACTTACCAGAAGACAAACTGTTTCGATGAGCTTTATCTTGATAGCTTAGGAGCTTATTACTGTCTGACCGAAACCAAACTGACAAAAAATTATCGCTACATTACACACACACGCGGTAGAAAAGGATACACAACGGTTGCTCACTCACACACCAACAAAAAACGCGCGATTCTAGATGAATCTCACGTGATTCAGGAGATAGCTGTCCTGAATTAAGGCCGAGGGTTCGAGTACCTGTGCACTCGTTTTAATCCCATCCTGGATTTCAGGGAAAACGAAGTGTCACGTATTTCGGATGAAGTTCCTTTCGAATTTCGCGACCTCTGTGCAATTTCCCTGTGATTCGAAAGTTCATTATCCCGAGAGGAATAAATGCATTCTTAGTGTGTAGGATAGCTTTATTGTAAACAGGTCTACCATTGCTTGGGTAATGCATCTGCAGGCAGCAAAATATTTTACCTTCTATTCAATTCTACCGAAATTGTCTCAAATTATTCCTCCCTCATGAGGGATAGATTTTAAATTTTGCGGTTGCGGTTCATGCAAATGCTATTATTTACTTCGCTCGGATCCACCGCGCAGGATAACTGCAAAGTTCGAATAAAAACTAAGTCGCAATAAAATGGTTTTGCCAAGAAATCTCAAGGTAGCGTTATTGTAGCTAGGTACCATTGCTTGGCTAGAGCAATTGCAGGCAGCAAAATATTAGACCTTACAAATTGAATCCACCCTGCAAATGTATTTTCTACCAACACACTCTCCAACGGACAGGGCTGCCATGATCCAGGATTTGTCTGTAAAATAAGATTTCATAACATTCATACAGACACTTAACACAAATTTCAATGCACAAATTTACATAGAAACTACCCATATTTAAAGAACATCAACATTTTTAATAGAACTATATGTTTTTCTACGCAATGAGACTGAATAGTAAGACATTTGAGGAGAGGCAGAATCACATTTACGTTTTGTCAACATTTGTATTCTTATACATGTGGGAACCCTGGCGAAGGATATCGAAACAAAGCAACACCACGTTGATGCGTGTAATGCGCATTAGAATGGTTCAGCTCATCTGTTCTGTTTTTTTTGCGAGCGATAAAAGTTTTTGCAAAAATGTTTGTGATTAAACTAAAATTAAACTTTTCTTGTTTTTCATTCAAACTGTAATATGAAAAAAAAAAAAATAAAAAAACATCTTTTGTTGAAAATTCACTGAGAATTTATAAAAAATGAAGCAATCATCAGTCAAGTTTTCAAACTTATATGGTAGGAATCGTCATATAAAAGGGGTTCAATTTTGTTGAATTTTGACGACTTTATGTACAAAAAAATCATATCTACCGATTTTTTTAATCCAAACTTGTATTGAGATCCAAACCAGAGACTCGTGAACTCTTATTTCAAAGTATAAATTATTCATTCATCTAAACTTTCTTGTCTTTTTGACCTTCAACGGAAGTTTTTGGCATCGTTTTTTCATGCATCGCAAAAATTGAATAGAAATCGAGGTTTTCGGTCCAGGAATTGAATTTTTTTCCTCGAGTAGTTATTTAGTATATTTTATTTAGAGAATTTCTGAAAACTGGAGAAGTTTTAGTTTTCAAGGATCTCTCAGTGACCATTCTGTAGAGCAAAGCGTTTGGTCGTATGTGAGATATTGCAATTTGAATGAAAGAAGTTAAAAAAGTCTAATTTTCATATAGTTGATGTATCTCATGTTTCAAATACTTGAGAAAGGTTTAGTGTCATCAGATAATAAATCCAAAAATAATCAAATCTCAAAAAATAAAATTTTGAAGAAACAATGTCATTGAAGTTAAACGTTAGAAATGTGTAAAGTTGGAGATATTCTTGCGTGCACTCAAACGTCTATTAAATATTGCACGGAACTGTTAGTAAATAATTTGTAAAACACCAACCACTTAGCTAAAAAAGCCATCAATTCTTTGTTCATTCAAAACCATGCATTATAAGCAATGCTGAATACAATTAAGTAATTTATTAACATAAATAGACTTTTTTCACTTATCTCCCAGCGCATCAAGTTTCTTGCTTCAAAATAAACAAAATTACTTTATTGTGTTGTGATTACTTAGAAATCAATTATGTTCATTCTCTATGAGTCCGACTGTGATCAGCAAAAAATAGTAAAAATGAACCGGTCTAATTCCAATTCTTGCAAAACGGTTTCCTGTTCTTGTCGCAAAATTACGACGAATTATGGGGGCCGAGCGATTCGATTTCAATCGAATATTGACAAATTTATATAGTTCAGATTAGTTTGAAATCATTTTTCAAATTTTATTTAAACATTTTCTGTTGAATTTGATGATTTTGATTGTTATATGCATTGACAGGAAGCGTTAAAACAAAGAAACACGTTGGGGGGATCACTAAGTTCGTCTTTCAATATGGCGGAGTGCGCCAATAATTAATTTCACTTCGCGATTTCAAAATCAAATATCTCAAAAAATAGTTTCAAAAGTGACAAATTTGTGAAAGAAAATAAATTCACAGGCGTAAGTTTATCATGTGAAGTAGCCAATTAAAGTGGAAATTGATTTTTCGGCTCTAAAACATCCATTCATGAATTAAGACGAATCAGAGGGATACGACGGAGGAGGGTACACCTACCCTAACATAAATAAGTAAATAAGTAAAATTAGCTCTCACATTCCTTGAACTTCGAAAAATGTGAATAAATTAACCTTATGTTTATTCGTGAATATGTATTTTAGGTTCTGGAGATGAATTGAAATGTTTATCGACAAAGCACAAAGGAATGAGAAATGGTAAAACAGCATCATTAAATACTTACTATCCCGACTTGTCTATGAAAGCTCTAAATAAATGTAATAGTTAAAAACACACACAATTTCTTCTGTTGCAAGAATTTTTGTGTTTTAACTATCTAACTTGAATTTAAAAATCTAGAGAAGAATTTTCTGTTTTAGAGTACATGCATTTTTTTTTTATCCATAATATGAATATTTGATGTGATAGATTTGAAACGGAATAAAATTAAATCGGATTCAAAATTTGTATAATGGTTTTTAAATTTATAAGTGTAATTCTTTTGAATGCATAAGAAACATTACTTCGATTCAGAACCTCATTTATTATTTTGCAATCTGTTTAGGAAATTAAAATTTCAGGTTTGATACTAAATTAGATGTTTTTATTTTATTTAAATTTTATTTATGTAGGTGAGATAAGCTCTTTATTCTGAGATTTATTTAAATCTTTTGATTATGATTTTGAATTTATGATCTTCCATCGAATTTGTTAATATCGTAAAATACACCAAAAATCGTAAAAAGGAATCTCCGCTCCCGAAAATATATTAAAAAATGCATTGCTACATTTGCTGTATCTACATGATGTTTGAAATTTTACTGTGAATTATATTATAAAAAATATATTCTAATCATTTTAATCGCATTTTGGTCTCAGAACAACTTTCTCATTAACAATTTTTTCTTAATAACCATGATTTGTTTTTTAATTTATTGTTAAAGAATAAAAATTATTGATGCAAACCATTAATCATAATTAAAATAGTTTGGTTGTAGTAGAGGCACAATATATAGGTATATAAGTATAGGTTTTTTTTGTGCGAGAGAAAAATGAAACTATTATAAGTTATTGAGAGCCATACTCGTTCGATTTGAATAAATTTTCAATATCTTAAATTCGATTTTATGAATAAATTTTATTTTGGAACATTCCGAATTTTGAATGTTTCTTCTTAAATAATTTGTCTAGTAAGTTTCGCTATCTTTGACATAGAAAAAGAATGGGATTTTCGAATGCATTCTGTAGAAGAAAATTATTTGAAAGCTATTGCAAACAAATTTCAACTCTTAATTTAAAATTTTTAAATTTTTTTCTCTTTAAATCATTTTTAAAATGAATGATAAACAAAACCAAAGGATATAAAATTGAGAAACAATTATTGTTTCTTTTTCAATCATAAGCATATAAAATCTTAAATCGGATTTCGTAAACATAAAATAGTAGTAGCCAAGGCCGTGTGAACGGGGGGGGGGGGGGGGGCGGGGGGTGTTTAGGCGTTTAACCCCCCCCCCCCATGGAGATTTTTTTCCAAGTAAAATTTTCAGTTCAAGAAAGGAATTTACCGTTCATGTCAGAAAATTTGCTCGCCTCCGGCGGAATTTAATCCTACATCACTCAAGGCCTAACACATTTCATTTTAAGACGTTTCCAAATTAATATTAATTATTAACTGTAAATTTCAGATTTTATTTGAATAGACCATCTGTATTGAAACTCAAATCTTGACACAAAATATGGATTGTTTTAAGAAGAGGGTTTTTTATTAAGAGGTCTAACCAACCAAATTCAGAATTTGAAGCTAACAAAATTCATTCATCGAATACATATTTTACATGTCCACAAATAGGAAGGAATGTGACAGGCTTTTAATACTTACGATAGTCATCAGAATTAGCCAAAAAACTTTAACTTTAATTTTACTATTTATCAATTTGATATTTAAAAAATGTCATTACATTTTCTCTGCTAATTAAAAATTTTCTTCAAGAAAAAAATATTAACTTCAATTTTGTTTTGTGTTTCTTGTTCTTCTAATGCTCAATTCCACAGTCTAAAGGTTTTTTTTCATGAATTAAACAAGGCCACAAAATTCACATATTTCCGAAGTGGAAAGAACTTTATAGCTAATTTTTCATTAAATTTATTAAATCCAAATATGCAGTTATTGTTTTTTTTCTATCAGCTTTTTTGTTAATATAATTTTTAAATGCGTGAAATCATATAAGAAAAATCGGAATTTTTAAGACAATTTAAATAAAAGGTTTAAATTTAATTATCAAGCTTTCTAAGACGGCAAGTTACTTTGACTTCTGCGAAAAAAGTAAGACAAGTTTTCTGTTCAATAAGGGAGTTTCAACAAATTTTTAAAAAAAGTTTCTGCAAAATTTAAATTTGGGATATTTGTAAAGCCAAAATTTCAATAATTTAGCAGGCTTCAACAAATAAGTTTAATTAGATGAAACCTTGGTATTGTTATGATGTTTGTCGAATTTTTAAAACTGTTTAATTTATTATTTTTAGATTATTCATCATCATCATAATCAAAATATTTTTCGAAATTCGAAATTAATAAAAGGCATCATTTTTAAATGACTTCATCGAATTTTATTGTATAGTTTTAGGAAATTTTCGAATAAATTGTGAGAGAACGATTTTAATTTTTTGAGATATTTATTAATAAGTTTGTCTTTGTTTTTTCAATTCTGAATTTTTGTTTTCTGAAAACAAAATATTCATCAATTTTCATTAAGAAAAACTGATTTTCGAGCTATTGTCTTTGCCAGGACTCAGTATTTTAATTAGCATCGGAAAAATATTTAGTGCTTGAAATATTAATCTATCTGTCATGCATTTCAAAGTTTATAAACCTTTCACTTATTCTTATTTCTTTCAATCATCTTTTTTAAAACGATCATGATTTTTTAGTTAATCTATGAAAAGTTTGAAAAATGATAACAAGTAGTAACTTTAAAGCAAAATTTCAATGTTTTTGAAGTGCTTTATTTTTTTTTATTTTTTTTCTACAAAACATGGAGTTACATAATTATGAAATTTTTTTTGATGACCCACCGGATTTTTGACCCTCCCATGGACGAGTCCTTCGCACGGGCCTGGTAGTAGCCATGTTTAAAAGAAAGATAAGAAAGTTAGACTGCCAGTGGAAGCCCTACACTTCTAAAGGGCCTACAGGAAAATTAATCACTCGTTGTGGAAATTTTACTTTAATATAAATTTCTTGCCATAGAAGCAAATAGAAGACCCACATCTTTTTTACATTTAGAAGGGCCAAGATCTGTTGATTCTAAAAATTGAAGAATATTCACATGATTCCGTACATATTTAGTCCACGGCAATATTCTCGTTTTCTTCTATTAAGCGATACTGCATGGTGAAGGCAAATTATTTAAATTTCAGTTTTACAACCTCTTTCATATTTTTCAAATTTGTTATCTTCCTAAAATTTAAAAGAAAATGGAGAATTTAGAACGTCAGAAGTTGAAGCTGATAAAAAAATGAAATACAATTTGCTTGTGTAAACTAAGCGGTAGGCGGGCACATTAGTGACAAATTTTTCCAAAAAAAAAACTAGCAAATTGAAACTCTCTGATTAACTCAGCAAAAGTTATTTGGTGAAATTCGGCCCAGGATTTGCTAGCTACAACTGTTTGAGTTGAGAGGACCGATTTTTTTCAACCTAAGCCTTTTTTGTTTGATACACATTTTGAAAAGTCAAAACTACATCAACTAGGAAATGTTTCTATAGAAATTCGAGCGTTTCCGTATATTTTGTAACGGGTTTTTGCCGCTTGAATGGGGCATGACACCGCGCATGACTCCTTTAGCATTTAATCATATTGAATCATTATTTGAATGAATTGAAGGTTAACCCCTCAAAATCGGTATCTAGGATTTCTCTTTTCAGAAAAATTGAGTTGAAAAACATAAAACTTGTTAACTTGGTTTTTAAAAATCTGTTATCTGTGGCATAATTTATTTTGAAAATCATTGAACCTGTTGATTTTTTTCGTAGGTAGCAGGAATCTCGTTTTAAAAAGGGGAATCTAGTTTTAATGCCTTTATTTTACGATGAAGACTTTCAGAATTCCGTTAAAGATTTTCAACAAAGGAAATCCGGAAAATCGAAATTCTAATTTCGATGCCAAATGAGTTAGAAATGCATAAAACGTCAAGAAATTTTTTGCCAAAATTTGATTTTCTGGGACCGAAAACTCGGACATACCATTAATTCAAAAAGGAATGATTCCATATTGCTTTAATTTACTAGATAAATGGAATATTGTTATTATTGTCAAGCTTTTAAGTTAAGTAGTGGACTAGTGAGGCGAGTCCGGACCGGATACCCGGATTTTATAGAAAAAAAAACTGCCCGTTTTTTTTGCCCGAGTTCATTCACAATATTTGCAAAATTTACCAAAAATCCAAAATGAGTAATGAAAGTTTTGATTTTTGAGACTGAAAACGAATTTTCAGAAGTAATAACTAGAAATTAGTAATTAAAAGAAAATTAAAGTTGAATAGATTTTCTCCTTTCTTTCTCTAGATTTTGTACGAATGATGGAAGAATTTTGCCTAGATTTACCCAGATATTACTCGTTTTTAAATTTGAAATCAATTGCCGGGTTTTTGCCAGATTTTTCCCATTCTATCATATTTTTGTCTGTTTAAAGAGGATTTTAGCCCTTTGTGGTCATTCGTCCTCTAAGAAAAACTCTGGATTGCTTATTTTAAGGTCAGCCGAAGATCCCAGAAAGCCAACTGCGCCATTTGTATGTCTATTTTAGTCGGTATTCGTGCTAAGAATGTGTTATCAGAAGATATTAAACATCTAATCGAAAATATCTGATCTTAACGATTTCATCAAGTCTTAAGAATCTATCCAAAAATCTAAAATTAGGGATGAAAAGATAGATCCTTCTAAGATCGATGCGGTATCGATCAATCCTAGTCTGGAATTTTTTTGTGTTTATAATCGACGTCATTGTAATCAAATTGACGTTCATAATTAACTTAAATTTTTTTTAATCCTAATTTTTAGAAATAAAAATCAACAGAATAAAATGGAAAATGAACGACTTATTAAAGTTTATGGCAACACTGTAAAACATGTCCGAGAGCACTGTATTGAAGGTGTATTCTCTAACGCGGACTTCTCTTTCTATGGCGACCGTTAAAAATTTTGTTAGGCGATCATACGGTACATTCGGTAACAAATGTATCTTTTTCGGAGTTTTGAAAGCAGAAACAATGTTTCAAAAAAAAATATTTTATGTTCCAGCTGTATTGGGTTATTTAAGGATGTTACTTAAACACGATGTACATTTTATTAGACTACACTCGAACTTGAATTGGGTTTCATCGAAGTTACTGAGTCACAGAGAGACACTAAATAATATTACCGAACCATTCTGATTCAAAGCAGTTTTGTTAACATTTCGTTTCATTTTCAGGATTTCAACCACATTTATTAAGCATGATTTTTTGTTAGCAATGAACTAACCGCACACTTGTTCACGATTTAGTTAGCGATTCATAAAATTGTTCCCTCATCGGAGAACCGAAAAGTCTAACATTTTTCCTCAAATTATCCTTTTCTAAAGCCTCCGTTCCGATCATGGAACAGCCACCGGCTAACCAAACCGTTCTGGACGGGAAGGACGCCACGATGAACTGCCGAGCCGTGGGGGCACCAACCCCGAACATAACCTGGATTTTCAACGGTGAGTCCTCCGAAATTTTTCAACACAACCTCAACTTTAATTCGAGTTCGTTTTTGTGATTTTTACCCTCCTGCTTTAACAACATTGCTTTAATCCCAACAGAATCCCAAGGTATCGAACTGTCCGGCCGCATTCAGATTCTCGACTCCGGAGACCTTTTGATCTCGAACGTCCGTGAGTCAGATGCTGGTTTGTATACCTGCGTCCGAGCTAACGAAGCCGGTATAGTTACTGGAGAGGCCTATCTCGGGGTCATGGGTAAGTTGCAAGATTTTCTTTAACCAATTTTTGAAATTTTTAGTTTGAGTTAGTACTAATACCTGGGTTTTCTCATCGTAGTGCGAACCCAAATCGTGCAACCTCCAGCGGATACGACCGTCCTCTTAGGTCACACGGCAGCCTTGCAGTGTAGAGTGTCCTCGGATCCGACCGTTCCGTACAACATCGACTGGTACCGGGAGCCACAGTACGTTTCACGCCCTATGTTTTCCTTGTCCAACCGTATAGTACCAATGCTTATTTCCCCCAGGCGGCAGCCTATCAAGAATAGCCAACGGATAGCCGTCAAAGCCGATGGAACGCTGGAGATCATCGAGGTACGACCCTCTGATGTGGGTCAGTACTCGTGTATTGTTACCAGCCCGGGAGGAAACGAAACTCGCTCGGCTCGGCTTAGCGTGGTGGAACTTCCGTTCGCACCGACCAACGTTAAGGCCGTCCGGCTGATCAAGGGAACCCAGCGAGCGATCAACGTCTCCTGGACTCCCGGATTCGACGGTAACAGTGCGGTGCTGAAGTTCATCATTCAGAAGCGTGAGGTTCCCGAACTAGGTAAGTCCACATCGATTGGATCACTTCTGAACAGCGAAGGATCACAGTGGTAAAACCTTCAGATATTGCAGGCCCTCTTCCGGATCCACTGCTCAACTGGGTCACCGAACTGAGCAACGTATCGGTAGGGTCCCGCTGGATCTTGCTTTCCAACCTGAAGGCCGCCACTGCTTATCAGTTCCGGGTTAGCGCCGTCAATAAAGTAGGCGAAGGATCACCCTCGGACCCTAGCAATGTCATCAAGCTACCACAAGAAGGTAATTGACCAGCTTAGATAGTCCCCTCTAAAACCCATCCCTAAGTAGTGCCACCGATATCGCGAGTTGTCGTTTGTCGTTTGTTTAACTCTTGATCATTTTCGATTCCACCTTTTTCTACTTTGTAATCTCTGAACCCGCGTTGCGTTGCGTGCTCGCGCATTGAATGTTGAGCGATGATCATCAGATGAACTTAGGAGGAGACTTCCTTCTCGTAAGTTGAGCATGATGTTGAGGATTTGAAGAACGAGTGTACCTATCACATTCGCTTGGAGTTTTGTTTCCGTTTTTTAATCGAATGCAGTTTGATCAATACTTCAATTTCAGACATGAGAGGGTGTTCAGTCCATTGGCAAATCTAGGATATTGGTTTAACTGTATTTGGTTCAATCATTGCTTCGGTTAATTTTTCATCGTTTTACGTTTTGGATCATTGCACATTTTTTAACTGTCGAAGAACTTAATAAATAAAACTTTTCCCCCTTAAACAGCACCTTCGGGTCCACCGGTAGGGTTCGTCGGATCGGCTCGATCGTCTTCGGAGATCATCACCCAATGGCAACCGCCGCTGGAGGAGCATCGTAACGGAGCGATCTTGGGATACATCATTCGGTACCGTTTGTTCGGCTACAATGCCAGTCCCTGGAACTACCGAAACATAACGAACGAAGCTCAGCGGAACTATCTGATCCAGGAACTGATCACCTGGAAAGACTACATCGTGCAGATCGCTGCCTACAACAATATGGGAGTTGGAGTTTATACCGAGGGTGCCAAGATCAAAACGAAAGAAGGAGTTCCGGAAGCTCCTCCCACGAATGTGAGGGTGAAACCTGTGAATTCTACCGCTATTAGGGTATGGTGGAAACCTCCAAACCCTCAACAGATCAATGGTATTAATCAAGGGTATAAAATACAAGCCTGGCGCTACGAGATCATCGATGGTGAAGAACACGAAACGGAAGCTAAGATGATGACGGTACCTCCAAGTTTGCTAGATCCTCTGGCTGAACAGGACACAGTCATGACAGGACTGGACAAGTTTACTGCTTACAATGTGACGGTGCTGTGTTTCACTGACCCTGGAGATGGAGAACGAAGCTACCCGATTGAGGTGAAGACGAAGGAAGATGTTCCGGACGAGGTCAGCACCCTACAGTTTGACGACGTCTCCGATCGGGAGGTCAAAGTGATGTGGACCCCACCTAAGCAGATCAACGGCATTTTGACGGGATACAAACTCAAATATCAGATAAAGGACAAACCGGATACGTTGAAGATTTTCAACATAAGCTCCGATACGACAAGCTTCAAGGTGATCAACTTGATCGCAACCACTCACTACTGGTTTGAAGTAACGGCTTTGACAGCTATCGGTGCTGGAGTTCCAAGAACCGCAACAATACAGTCGGGTGTTGAACCGGTCTTACCTCATCCACCTTTCCAGTTGGCTTTGTCCAACATCGAAGCCTTTTCGGTGGTCATCCAGTTCACACCCGGCTTCGACGGTAATTCCTCGATCACAAAATGGACCGTGGAAGGTCAAACGGCACGGAATCTAACCTGGTTCACGGTGTACGAAGTTCACGATCCGGATGCTTCAACGCTAACAGTAACCGGTCTTACTCCTTTCACACCTTACCGTCTAAGAATAATCGCGTGGAACGTAGTCGGACCCTCGGAACCATCTGAACCGACCAAGGACTTCCAAACGATTCAAGCTCGCCCGATGCATCCCCCGTTGAACGTCACTGTTCGTGCTATGAGTGCGACGGAGCTACGCGTACGCTGGATCCCCTTACAGCAAACCGAATGGTTCGGAAACCCCAGAGGTTACAACATCACCTACAGAAATGTGAATGAGAAATCCATGATGTCGGCCTTCAACGTGATCATCGAAGACCCGACGGCTAATTCACACGTTCTGGATAGTTTGGAGGAGTGGTCTGTCTACGAGATTTTCATGAGCTCGGTCAACGAAGTTGGTCAATCGAACGAGAGCCCACACGCGTTTGAACGAACTCGAGAAGCTGTACCTTCGTTTGGACCCTTGGGAGTTGAGGCGAATGCCACTTCGTCTACCACGATAGTTGTTAAGTGGAGCGACGTTCCGAAGGAACATCGCAATGGTCAGATCGAGGGGTACAAAGTTTTCTACGGATCAGCTGGAAGGACTCAGGTGCTACATAAGACGATCGCTACGAATTCGACTTTTACGACTACTCTGACGGAGTTGAAGAAATTTGTTCAATACGACATCCAAGTTCTGGCCTACACTCGACTGGGAGATGGTGCCTTGAGTACTCCACCGGTGAGGGTTCAGACCTTCGAGGATACTCCAGGTGCTCCGTCGAACGTTTCCTTCCCGGATGTTTCGTTCAGTATGGCTCGGATCATTTGGGACGTTCCGGAAGAACCAAATGGAGAAATTCTTGCCTATAAGGTTACTTACCTGTTAAACGGTTCAATGAGTCTTAACTTCAGTCGGGAGTTTCCACCATCGGATAGAACCTTCCGGGCGACTCAGTTGCTAGCTGAACGCTACTACTTGTTCAGCGTTACTGCACAAACTCGCTTAGGTTGGGGTAAGACTGCCGCAGTTCTGGTCTATACAACCAACAATCGGGAAATCCCTCAAGCTCCCTCATCGCCTTCGATATCCAGGTCTCAAGTGCAAGCGGAACAAATCACCTTCAGCTGGACTCCGGGACGCGATGGCTTTGCTCCGCTAAGATACTACACGGTTCAGTACCGTGAAAACGAAGGTCCCTGGACAGTTTTCCCTGAACGGGTGGACCCCTCGGTTACTTCTTATACCGCTATTGGGCTGAGGCCACACACCCTTTACCAGTTTAGGATACAGGCAACCAATGACATTGGACCGTCCGCCTTTAGCCGCGAAAGTATTGAGGTTAGAACGCTACCTGCTGCTCCCTCGGAAGGAATTACTGGACTTAAGGTTGTCCCGATCACTACGACTAGTGTTAGAGTTCAGTGGAATCCGTTAGGGAAAAACCTGTGGAATGGAGACGCTACAACTGGAGGATACAGAATTCTCTATCAACCGATCTCCGACTTCCCATCTACGTTACAAAGCACCCCGAAGCTGGACGTAATCGGCGTTGAACAGGAATCGGCAATTCTCAAAGACCTTACCCAGGATCGGAACTACGAAATCATCGTTCAACCCTTTAACTCACAAGGTTCGGGACCTCCGACACCTCCGGTTGCTGTCTACGTAGGTGAAGCCGTACCAACAGGAGAACCTCGTGGTATTGACGCGGCCCCCGTGTCATCAACCGAAGTTCGCCTCCGCTGGAAAGCTCCCCAACAGAGCATGCAAAACGGAGAACTCCTTGGCTACAAAATTTTCTACCTGGTCACCGACTCACCCCAGGAGCTGGAAGAGGGTCGCAAGCATGAGGAAGAGATCGAAGTGGTGCCGGCCTCCTACACCTCCCACAGCCTGGTCTTTCTGGACAAGTACACCGAGTACCGGATTCAAATACTGGCCTTCAATCCGGCTGGCGATGGTCCTCGTTCGGCACCAATTACGGTAAAAACTCTTCAAGGCCTTCCGGGAGCCCCCATTGGCCTATCCTTCTCGGACATCACCATGAACAGCCTCAAGGTCAGCTGGGACGCGCCGAAGAAGCGCAACGGCGAAATTCTCGGTTACATCGTAACCTACGAAACAACCGAAGACAACGAGAGTAAGTTTTAAACAGTTTTAAACTAGAAATTTTTAATAATCCTTAACCTTTCAACAGAGTTCAGCAAACAGGTCAAGCAGAAGGTGTCCGGAACGAGTTTGATCATCCAAAATCTGGAGGAAGAGGTTACGTACACCTTTACGGTGCGGGCTCAAACGATCGATTATGGGCCGGCAACTAGTGGAAACGTTACTACCGGGCCGCAGGAAGGTTCTCCGGTATCGCCGCGGGATCTGATGCTGTCCAAATCGCAGGCCAGCGTCGATCTGGCCTGGATGAATGGGCCCTCCGGCAAGGGACCCATCCTAGGGTTCTACATCGAAACGAAGAAGCGAGGTGAGTTTTTTTGGTTCTGGGATTAGGCTGTTTTTTAAGAAGATTTTTAATAGTGAACCTTAGAAAAGGGTATATTGTTAAAAGGTGAAGGAAAGGATTTTGATCCCTTGCATGGTAGATTCTCCTTAAACAATTTCGATGAGGGTCTATTAGTAAGTCATAACTTCAACCATATTGTAACTTTTTCCCCATTCCTACTATCTTTCATATTTGCTTCACAATCTATCGATGAAAACTTTGAAAAACACTCGATTTATCGGAATAATGGACATAAACTATGACACTTTATCGGAGCGTAGATATGCAACATTATTACAATTGTAAGTATTCCCTCGGTCCGACAACAGACTATGTGGAATGAGCTGTGCAATTTATGTTCCTGTGCTTGTTTGTTCGTGCATTGTGACCTATGTTACTTGTTTACGTTCAATTCAGTCGAATGATTTGTTTATTTTGTTTTACTGTTCGTCTTGCCTGTCCATTTTTCTGTTATCAATTGGAATAAACAGCTTCAAATGCTTAATAATAATTCATTTTTTCAACATGAATAACTAACCCATTTGTGTTTGTATTTATCTTCGTTAAACCATTATTTTACCTAACATATTTTTGCACTTATTTTGTCATCTTACGGCGTTATTTGAAAATTTTTCAAAAAATTAGTAAGAAAAAACTTGTGATTAACCCTTTGAGCTGGTTTCATAGCTTTAAGATTGAGTCTGATTGTGAGAGCTGTTTTAAACTGGTATTTCCAAGATAATATAATTCGCGTATGATGTATCGATAGGTTCTATAAGGTCGCTGTAACCTCAACCAGGTCTTCATTAACAAGTCAAATACCTAGAGTTTGATCGCCGTCTTAGTATCAAATAAGACCTACTTTGGATCATCTTCCGGTCGTTAAAGTTTCATAACTTTCCTAAGAGTGTAGGGTCCAGGTTAGTCCTGTACTAGGGTAATGGAAAACAAGACTAACTCCAGGTCGATTAAGCCTTGTCCAGGTCTACAAATCCTTTCTCAAAAAAATACATCTGAAAGTCTCTGCAAACTTTTGGAGACAACTTATTGTAAAAGTTGGTAAATGAAACAGTGATACATTCAAGAGGTAACAGAACATGAAATATGATCTCCAAAGCAGCCTTGAAGCGATTGCCCGCGAAGCTCTCCTAGAACTCATTTTAAAGATACTTAGATTAAGGAGCAATTAATGACCACTGAGATATCTCTGTTGAGTATGTCACTTACTCCAGGATGTTCCAAGAAACCTTGTCTCGAGAATGATTCGAGTCATCCCGATCCCGTAGGCTCTTTTGAGTAATGTTTTCTTTATTATGACAATTAGTATGAGGAGCTCGATCTTTTATTTGGTCACAGTCCAGACCCACTTGGGGTCATCTCCAGGTCTAAAAAGTCCTCGCAAGGCTTAGGTCAGCCCTGTTCCATGGTTTTATATTACAAGTCCAATCCACCAGGCCGAGCGGCGAACGCAAGTAAAGATTTATTTGAGTAGTCTTACAGAGGATATCCCAACTAGTATTGTAAATAGTTAGTAAATGGGGCAGCATTCGATGACTTTATTATTAGATATGAGGGACTGAATCTGATTGTGATAATTTTCTTTGACTGGTATTCCCAAGCCAGGATCATTCACTAGTATAACCTCGACCTGGTAATGTTTGAGGTTCTTTATCCAGTATGTCCTTGGATGAATTCTTCTTTAAAAAGACAAGTAAGGCTTGATCCTTGTCTAAGCATCAAACAAGATCCACTTTGGGTCATGTAGCAATCTTTTAAGGTTCATGAATTAAGGTTAGCCCTGTACCAAGGTTATGAAGAGCAAGACCATGTTTGGGTCGATCAAGTCTCGTGTGGTCATTCGGTCATCCTATGAAAAGGCTATCATGGAATTCAAACTTTTTTAAAAACTGCAACGGCTTCTTCAAAACATAGTGCCGTCAAACCACAGAGAACCTTGAAGTCTTTTAAAAACTGACCTCTGCAAACTTTTTGAGACACTTTTTACAAGAAATTGGTTAACAAAACAGTGATACGCGGAAAAGTTGATTGAGCGATTAACATGAACTCGAAATCACTTTTGAATAATTCTTGCGATAAGCTTCCCAGGAACTTGTAGTTAAAATAGACTTAGGAGCGATTGATGATCACTCGAGATATCCGTTGAGAATGTCACTTGCTAGATTAACTGGAATTTCCTTCTGAGAAAGCTTCAGGTCATTCTGATCCCATAGGCTCTAGAGTAAGTTCTTCTTCATAACGACAAACATGCGGAGAACGAACTCTAGCTCGGCCTTAAATTTAACACCCCTCTTGGGGTCACCTTCCATTCGGAAAAGTTTCGTAGTCTCTCGTAGATTGTATTGGCTCTGGACAGCCCTATTCCAAGAATTTGTAGCGCAAGCACAATTCCACACCACGGCCTCCACAGCCTGAGTTCCACGGCTTTGGCTTAATTGAAAAGCCTCCTTCAGATCACAAAGCCTCTTATAGACGCTCATAAGACCTTCTGAAGACTAGGGTTTCATTAAGTATTTGCGCTAAGCCTCCTGATGTGAACTTAACAAATGTCAAAATCTTGGTCGTATTAGCCCTTGTCCCACTAAAACCAACCCGGCTGTTTTGTCCGATTTTCTCCTAGATTTCACTGTATCAAGGGGAGGCTGTTATCTTGTCTATATACTACTTATACAGTGCAACATTTTCGAAAATCTCGTCAACTTCAGAGTCTGAGTTTAGACTAGTCTAGTCTTCGCCCCGAACACCCGTCATAGATAGCGCGTTCTACTGAGATACTCCGTGGCGGTGCTCATATGCTCCTGTTGAAGAAGTCACCCTACACCGGTCACGGACTTTTGCTGGTTCCAACTGCTCTTGAGGACAGTGATGATTCGGGTGAACTCATCACTGAACCCGCGCCAAGTATTGGCATCCTCACACATCCTTCGCACAATGCTGGCGGCTGTCGTGTCGTGCGTACTCCTTCAAACCTCGGACAGTTGAACACTACGTGCTCTGGTGACTCAACTGTGTCACCGCAGGTTGGGCAGAATGGCGAGGCCACACATCCGAACCGATGATGATACTGCATGAAACATCCGTGATCAGTCAAGAAGTATGTCATGCAGAAATCCACCTCTCCATGTCTCCGATTCAACCAAATTCCGACGTTAGGGATCAAGCGATGGGTCCACCGGCCGCGTTCCGACCTGTCCCACAGGTGCTACCAGTTGGACATCGAGGCCTTTCTGGCATGTTTCCGCACATCGGGTGTGTGCATGTGCTCATCAACCCCAAGTACTTGGTCGCACGCTTGAATTCGATTGTCCACGATCTAGCTGCAATCCTACCTGTTTAAGCTGAAATCGGGTTAGTGATCAGCACCATGTCGGTCTTGTGGCGAGCCAGACGCAAGCTTTTGGAGCGCATCTAACTTTCCACCTTCTCGATCGCTACGGTGGCAAGTAGCTGGACCTCCTCTGTTGATGGGCGTATCCCATTCATATGGGATCTGACTTCCTCGTGCTGTGGGAACTGCTCGTCTTAATTGCCTTGCAGAGGGCAGACCTCGCACTTGCGTAGGGCACTCTACGCTCCCTTCTCGCTGACTGGGTCCTTGCTCTCTGCATGTATCGCATATTTTGTCTTATCTTAAAACGTTCTTCTCTAGCTAAATAGAGTTAATATGTAGGTAGAGTCTCCGCAAATTACACTATTGGCCCAGAGCTGCTACACCGTATTGCAAGAAATATTAAGTCACACTTGACAATACCAATTCCTCTTAAACATCGGACAGTCGAAATGTTCGGAATGGTCTCCTAAAGACAATGTTGCAATAGCCGCTCTTTTGCAGACGTACTGGACGTGGCTTTTGAATCTAAACTTTAAGATAGAGTTGATGATCAGCATCATCTCGGTTTAGTGGTAAGCCAAACTGAAGTCCTTGAAGTACATCCAATTCTCCAATGTCCAATACTTTAAAATGTCCAAGGACAACGTCGTTTCCGTATCTTTCTAGTTTTCTCCCCTTGGAAGACTTATCATCAGTAGCTTGCTGTACTATATGTTCCACAGGACCACGCTGAGTATCTACCTTTGTAGATCTTCAAGTCAACTCCTGGTTCAAAATACGCTTACTTGAACTGCTGTTAGAAAAATGTCGTCCGTCGGAAAACTGTAGACTTGGCTGCAGTATTTCTCTTAAATAAAAAGATAACTGCAACCCTATGAGTCCTCCTGATCTTTCGAATACCTCCGGTCCGTAAATTCACTGTTTTGATAAACCGAGTGAAGGAAATCGTCCTTCCTAACGTGGTGTTCGGTTGACTTCTATAGTCTCTACGACTCTAGTGAACTCCAGTTTACTTGTAGTGAATTTAGCGGGCAAGGCTCCTACACATTCTGTCTTCGGCATGCAAAATCTTGTCAAAGACCCAAACGCCAGCAGACATTGATCCTTAAATAACCTGACAGGTGCTAGCCGAGCGTTTCTTGAAATTGCGCTTTTTAACGATGCACTAATACGCGTGTTTCTTTTGAGATCGTGCACCACACAATTCCCACAGCTTTATTCGCAGGACTTTTGAAGCTATGCTCTCTTAAATCAGTTACAGTATTGCGTGTTTGGGCTCGATGTCGCACGCTTCGTCTGCAATACCATTAGTTTGCGCTTACAACAGGCTTAGGATCACGTCCAATAACCCATTGTAGCTATCTAAAAATACTTCCTCGATCGAGGAGGACAAAGTCGTCCGCGAATCTTGCTATATAGTTTGATTATCGCTGAGCGATCATCGCAACAGGTTTGTTGTACATTTTTTCCCTAAGAACCGGGCCGAGTATCGACCCTTGTGGAATATCCACTTTCTTCCAATTTACTGATTCTTTCCTTGGTCGTCTAGCTGGCGATGTTTTTAATACCTCTAAAACGTTCATGCGGTGATCTACGAGTACAGCACGTAGATTCTTCCGAAAATCACCCTGCTCGTAGACCTTTTTGTCAGCTCATGTCTTCAAACGCTTAATTTTACTAAGTTTGCGAACACTGAAGGACTGTTACGGTCTTTTCTGGGTACTTTCGTTGTCCTCAGTCTTTCTGAGATTGCTCAGAAACGTTGCCTATCTAGTGTTGTTCTGTCGACTTCTGTGGCCTCTTCGAATTCAGTGAACTTGAACTACTGAATACTCGCATTCAGGTTAGCGGGCTGAGCTGACTTGAGATCTGGAACCGGAGATCGAAGACCTGAGAACTGAGACATGATACCTTAGACTTGAGATTTGAAGCCATAGACCTAACATTTGGATACCAGAGACCTAAAATCTCAGTCTTGATACTGAGAACTTAGAAGTGGAACTAGAGACCTGAGATCTGAAACCCGATGCTTGTAACTTTCTGTCTAAAACCACAGTTTTAAGGATTAAAGGCTCACGTCCTAGGTCTCAGATCTCAGGATTCAGGTCTTAGGTCTTAGGTCATAGGCCTCAAGTCTGAGGTCTCAGGCCTCAGGTTCCAAGTCTAAGGTCTTAGGTCAGGTTCCTGGTTTTGTTTTTAGTAGGTAACCACAGGTGATAATTCCCGGTTTACGGATTGTACTCCAAGGCACGGCGAGCCACCGCGTCCCCCCAGTGCGCTACTCTGGGTCCATGGATACATCGGGAAGACTCATGATACACTCCATGTGTACTTCCTACTCCCTAAACTCCACCTGGGGCCACAGACCTAGTTACCACCTATAACTGTCTTACACACTATACTTTAATAGACCTCCCCCTATTCGCGCTAGTGCGCTCCAAGGCAATACTCATTAACGAGATCACTTTCAGCAAAACCTCTTATCCTTACGACTCGACGTCTGAACTCTCCTATAACGACTTGAGAACCGACATCTCCTGGCAATGACTCGAGATTCCTACATAAACCTGTCTTCTTCGCGACTCGAGGCCTGATCTCTTCTCAAACGAGTCGAGATCCGACCCCTCCTCGCATCGACTCGAGGTTGACCTCTCCTCTGCACGGTTCAAGGCCCGGTCTCTCCTCTGGCGATTCGAGATCTGACCTCTCCTCGTAATGACTCGAGGTGACCACTTATACCACTCATCTTATTGATTAAAGGCCGACTCGAGACCTGACCTCTTTTCGTAAAGTCTCGCGGTTGACCACACAAACCTTTGCTCCTGAAGATTCGAGGCCTGATCTTTCCTCTAACGACTCGAAGCCCGACCCCTCATCTCCATGGTTCGAGGTTTGTCACCTTTATGCCCGTCGTATGCTGATCGAGAGCAGCTAATCCTAGACATGCGTTCCCCGATCTTGGAATAACCCTTTCCCAACGATTTTCACTGCTAAGAAGGTCAAGTCTTATCCCCGCAGCTTCGGTCGTTGGGAACCGCACTTCTCAGATACTATCCGAAGGATGATCCACGCACAAACGCGGTGCACCTATGGCATCCGCTACGTAGAAGATGTTGCCTAATCTTTGTAGCTTCAAACCGTTGATGGGATCAGTCTACTCCGACCGTTGTCCGGTCTTCTTTTATCCCTTTGGCTGACAACTCTAGGATTTTTCTGCCCGTGCTGTGCTAGATCGAGAGCAGTTTGTCCTGGACTCGCGCCTGTCACGGCAAATATTCGGGAATTTGAACGCTACGACTCGGATGTTTCCCAAAAGGAGGGCTCGCCCAGCATCGAGAACCTATCCCTCTACAGTAGTAAACCCTCTTCCCGCGAGGTACGCTACACACTAAGATTGCATTTATCTCGCTCGGGACCATGAATCTCTGTGTCACGGGAAAGCTGCTCAATTTAAACGAAGTTCGAAAGGAAACTCACCCGAATCTCAGGACGCTTTATCTCTCCTGAAATCCAAGTCAAACTTGCTACGAGAGCACAGAAACTTAATGTATCCCCGTGAATGCAGGACAGTGTTCTCCAGAATCACGGGACATCCAATTCTTGTCAAATTTTCTTTCTCTTGCTCTCCCGTGCAAAAAACAACAAGTTTTTTTTTCTCTCTTTTCCACATGGGCATGAAAATTTGCTGACCTGGAAATGGAACAGGAGCGCAAGCATTTAAATTCCATGGAGCGAAAGGCGCATAGGTAAGTTTCTTTACCATTCAGCTTTGGGTAATGAAAATAATGGAAATCTTTTCTTTTTCTACTTACAGAAAAGAAATTTGTTTGTGTGTTATGATTGTAAAGAATAGTGAAATGTGCAAAAAATGTGAAATGTACTAATAAAGAAGAAAAAGTTGCTTGAAATATATTGAACTTGTTTTAACAACAATTGAGTTTCATTTTTTTAAACAATGCATTGAAATTTATTTTAAATTGAAAAAAAAATCGAACCAGGGGAAAGGGTAGCGGAATACACTTCACAGTAGGAAACCGTTTCGAGCTCACAGGAAAATTTCCAAAGTCCCTGCAAGTCACAGGAGAAAACCGTTTCGAAGATACAGGCGAATTTGACAGTTGTTTTCCTGAGCTGTTTTGTTGTCCTGAAATCGTCCTGTAATTTCAGCTGTTGAAAATACAGGACGAAATCGTCCCGACCACAGGAGAAAAGATTAAGTGTGTACGAGGAATGTATAGTCTTATCCCCGCAATTTTCCCTTTAGGAAGCGGCACTACTCGGATACTCAACGACAGTGGGATATCCTACACACGGGTGTATTTTCGGTTCTTTGATGTCACCATGAGCATCAGAATGCGTGTGGTAGGGGTAAAAAAAGAGATAAATACCGAGGCGGTTTCGAAAATTGTTCATTCGTTAACAGATATTGTAAAGTGATAGAAGTCGGAGGGCGAACAGTAAAGCGAATAGAACATTCTGTGAACTCGCACAGTTTTGAAAGAGTTTACTGTGTTGAGTCACTGAGTGTTCTTTTTCGGCTTCCGAAGGAAGGAAGGCAAAATGGAGAAATTAGAAATGACGAAGAAGGCCAAACCCTAGGCAAAAAGTGAAGCCGAAAAACCGGAAATGGCCAAGGAAATCGACACACAAGTCATAGGTCTCAAGTTCAGGTCTCAGTTATCAGGTTCCGATTCTAAGGTCTCAGGTCCAGGTCACAGGTCCAAGTCTCAGATATTATTTCTCATGTTCTGGGTTCAAGGTCTTAGGTCTTACGTCTAGATCTCAGGTCTTAGGTTCCTGGTCTTAGATCATAAGTCTCAGATATGAGGTCTCACGTATGAGGTCTTAGGTTCCGGGTTCAGATATCAGGTTCTAGGTTTCAGCTCTTAGGTCTTAGGTTTCAGGTCTCAAATCTGGGAATACCAGCGGGGTTCAATCAAACGGTGTCGAAACAGTACAGGGCTCAAGTCACAGATCTCAGGTTCTGGGTCTAAGGTCTTAAGGCCTCAGGTCCAAGTATCACGTCCAGGTCTCAGGTCCAAGTCTCAGATTATAAATCGCATGTTCCGGGTTCAAAGTTTTAGATCTGAAGTCCAGGTCTAATGTTTCAGGTCCTGGTCTTAGATCATAGGTCTCAGGTTTCAGGCCTTAGGTCTCAGGTTCTAGGTCTCAGGTTTCAGGTCTCAAATCTGGGAATATCAGCGGGGCCAAACGGTGTCGAAACAGTACTTTAAAACTTACCAATATGGTGACCAGATCATTTTGAAGCTTCTGTGTCGAAGTTCGTTAAAAGCTTTTGTGTTCACAATGGCGCTCACGTTATGGTTTGTATTGATTATTGATGTTCAAAGTATGAGTTAACTATATCGTTTTTTACTAATACACTTGTATCTCTAACACTGAATGTTGTTCATTAAAAAAATATCGCATTTTCGTTTCGAAATGGTTATTCTGCATGTTGAACCTAATTTTCCATCACATTTTTCTAACCTCAAAACCCTGAATTCCCCTAAGACGACTCCCGCTGGGAAACAGTAGCCCGGACAACCAATGGTCCCATCCAAGAGTTCACCGTCAGCTTCCAGAGTTTGCTGCCCTCGACGTCGTACAAGTTCCGGGTGATCGCCTACAACCGGTACGGCATCAGCTGTCCGGTCTACTCGGAGGATGCCATCCTTACGCCATCGAAGCTGTACCTGGAGTACGGCTATCTGCAGCAGAAACCCTTCTACCGACAAACCTGGTTCATGGTGGCCCTGGCTGCCACCTCGATCGTGATCATCATCATGGTGATCGCGGTGCTTTGCGTCAAAAGCAAAAGCTACAAGTACAAACGTTAGTATCGCGTACAACTGTTAACTCGACCAGAAATATAACTGTAATTCTCTCGAATTTTTTTGCAGAAGAAGCCCAGAAAACTCTCGAAGAGTCCATCGCCATGTCGATTGACGAGCGGCAAGAGCTGGCGCTGGAGCTGTATCGATCCCGCCACGGGGTTACCAGCAACAATGGTACCCTCACAACCAACGGGGGAACGCTGGGCCGAAGAACCGGTACCATTTTGGGTAGCCGGAAGCCACAAACTTCGGCAGCTGCGGCGGCCTCCCTAGGGAAATCTCCACCTCGGCCTTCGCCGGCCTCGGTAGCCTATCACAGCGACGAGGAAAGCTTGAAGTGCTACGACGAAAACCCGGACGACAGTAGCGTTACCGAGAAACCCTCGGAAGTGAGTTCCAGCGATTCGCAGGTGAGTGACTTTACTAGAAGTTTTGGTCTGATTTTTAAGAGGCGATTGAACCTGACGAAATGTCCTTATTTCGTTTTTTCTGATTGCCTTTCCCTCTTTGGAATTGTAGAAGCTAGAACAGTTGGAAGCGGTGAGTTTTTGTGATATTTCAAATCAATTTAAATGTGAGAACAATTGTTTTTATTGATTCTTATTTTCACTGAAACACAATTGACAAAGCTCGTTTTTAACCCCTTGGCTTTGGCCTTTGCCCCCATTTAACCATCACCACCGCCAACCTATTCTTGGCATCTTTCTTTAATCCTTCTTCAGTATCTCCACTTGGAAACTCCAAATCTGCGATCGGAGACAAGTCACTGTTGAAATGCTTCCCATGTCCAACATTTCTGGCTTCTGGTCCTGGTCGGGCTTCGACCGACAAAAGTGCCGCCACAACTAGCAAACTACAAATAATCACTTGATAACGATTCATTCTGTTCCTTTAAACTGACTTGTTTTTGCTAATTGTACGGCTATTTAACGGCACACGATCGCCAGAGCGCTCCTGATGCGTATTTCCACAAACAAGCGGAGAGGATTGTTAATTTAAAGTAATGAATATTTCGCCGTTAATCACTTGGAAATATTTATTATAAGCTAAGTTTGGTAAAACATTCTTTTATCACATAATTTGGACTTAAGGCTAGTCCAAAAAAACACGGTTCTCAAAGATTTGAATCACTTCGGTCTACAAAAAGGTTGAGAACTTAATCTGACTTAAAAACGATCCCTATGGTCGTTTACCCTAAGGTAGATATTTGCATACTTAGAGGTGGTTTTAAGTTTTTTTTCAAATCCAACTGTAAATTATTCACAGTTTGCTTGTCTATGATCGTATAAGGGACGTCTGGCTGTGGTTATTACTTTTCCTTTCAAACTTCAACGAGAGTTTTCAACTGAAATACATAATAGGCAAAGACGTTTCCGAGATGTTTTGATGAAACACCGATACGTTCGATCCCGTCTTTGTACTTTCCATAGAAAGGGGAATGGAGTCTTTTCTGGATTTAATCTTTAAACGTTCTACGATACTTACGAAACAAGTGATCCTGGTGAAATTTCTTCGTCTGAAATTGTTTTGTACTTGCACGGTGGTAGGAAATCCTTTAAAGAGATTCTGAATACTTAGCGGTGTTTGATTGATCTTTCATTTTTAACTCCTATTTTAATTTAGGACTCAGTTTGAAGGCCTTCATTATACAGACTGATGTTTTTTTAACGTTCCGAAATACTGAACGTTTTCCAGACGTTTAGAACTACTTTGGCATTCGCTCTTCTATTTTTTTTTATTTTAAAATTAATATTTTACGAATGTGACTAAGTAGGTAATATAAACAAAAATCAACTTAACTTCTCTTAAAAATTAGTTGAGCCCCAAATTACAATTTTCTTTTCAAAACATTGTCCATCATTCGCTAGAAACTATTTGAAGATATATTCAGTCCAAAAGGTTATTGAAGGAATTAACAATGACTAGCTGTAGTAAAAACTTATTTTTATTTTTTTCTGGAAATATATTTTGTTTTATCGACACCTTTAGACCATCGAGTTAGACATTTTAATCTGATTTTCTCATTTCATCAAAATCGATAGAGAATGGAAAAAGTTATGGTTAGTTTTCTTAAACAGTAATGTTTGCATTTTTGAACATTTTAACCAACTGCAGTTATATTAGTATCTATAGAAAGCAATGCTTAAATTTATCTTAAGCTTACTACATGCCAAATTTCAGCAAGGCATGACCAAGGGAAGGGGTTGCTTGTGTCTCAAGCGTGAATGCAGATTGTCAAGGCTGCTGCTACGAAAAATTTGTTTCTGACCAAGCCTCCGGTAAAAAAAAACGCATTGGCACATGGAGCGCAGATTTTTAAGGCTGTCGCTACGAAAAAAAAAATGTTTCTGTTTCGGTCTCCGGTAGAAAGACGAATTGGCTAAGGGAGCAAAGATTTTTAAGACTGTCGCTACAAAAAGCTATTTATGATTTGACCTTCCGGTGGAAAAAGACGGATTGGCTTAAGAAGCGCAGATTTTTAAGGCTGCTGTTGTTGATTGTTTGTTCTGATTTAGCCTTCTGGTGAAAAAGGACGGAATTGACTAAGTAAGCGCAAATTTTTAAGGCTGCTGCTGTTGATTGTTTGATTTGATTAAGCTTTACAGTGGAAAAATATGCATTTGGCTTAGCAAGTGCAGATTTTTAAGGCTGCTGTTGTTGATTGTTTGTTCTGATTCAGCCTTCCGGTGGAAAAGGACGGATTGGCTTTGGAAGCACAGATTTTCAAGGCTGCTGCTGCTGATTGTTATTTTATTTAGCCTTCCGGTGGAAAAAAGACTTAAAAAGCGCAGGTTTCCAAGGCTACTGCTATGGATTATTTGTTTCGATTTTTCCTTCTGGAGGAAAAAGACAGATTGGCTTAAGAAGCGCAGATTTTTAAGGCTGCTGCTGTTGATTGTTTGTTCTGATTTAGCCTTCTAATGGAAAAGAACGAAATTGGTTTAAGAAGCGCAGATGATTAGGGATATTGTGCCTGATTGTTTGTTTTGATCGAGCCTTCCGGTGGGAATAGACGGAATTGGTTTAGGAAGCGCAGATTTCTAACGCTTACTGTTGTATCGTACTGCTGTTTGTTTTGATTTAGTCGTCCAGTGGAAAAAGACGGAATTGGATTAGAAAACGCAGATTTTTAAGGCCGCTATTGTTGATTGCTTTCTTTGTTCTTGCCTTCAGTGGAAAAAGAAGGAATTGGCTTAGCAAGCGCAGATTTTTAAGGCTGTTTTTGTAGATTATTTCTTCTGATGAAGCTCTCCGGTGGAAATGGACGGAATTGACTAAGGAAGCGCAACCGATGGAAAAAGACCTAGAAAGCGCCGGTTTTTAAGGCTGCTGTTGCTGTTTATTTTGATTTGGCCTTCCGGTGGAAAAGACTTATTGGCTTAGAAAGCGCAAATTTTAAGGCAACTGCTTTGGATTGTTTGTTTTGATTTAGTCTTCCGGTGGAAAAAGACGGAATTGACTAAGGATGCGCAACCGGTGGAAAACAGATTTAGAAAGCGCAGGTTTTTAAAGCTACTGCTTTGCATTGTTTGTTTTGATTTGGCCCTTCTGTTGAAAATGACGGAATTGGCTTAGCAAACGCAGATAATTAAGGCGGCTGTTGTTAATTGCTTGTTTTGTTTTGGACTTCCAGTGGAAAAAGACGGATTGGCTAAGCAAGCGCAGATTTGTAAGGCTACTGCTTTGGATTGTTTGTTTTGATTTGGCCTTCTGGTTGAAAAAGACGGATTGGCTTAAGAAGCGTAGATTTTCAAGGCTGCTGCTGTTAATTGTTTGTTCTGATTTAGCCTTCCGGTTGAAAAGGACGGAATCAGCTAAGGAAGCGCAGATTTTTTAAGCAGCTTCTGCTGATTGCTTTGATATAGCCTTGCGGTGGAAAAAGAATTAAAAGCGGAGGTTTCTGAGGCTACTGCTTTGGATTGTTTGTTTTGATTTGACCTTCCGGTGTAAAAAGACGGAATTGGCTTAGAAGTGCCGATTTTTAGGATATTTTTGCTGATTGTTTTGATTTAGCTTTCCGGTGGTAAAGGACGGATCAGCTTAGCAAGCGCAGATATGTAAGGCTTCTGCTTTGGATTGTTTGTTTTGATTTGGCCTTCTGGTTGAAAAAGACGGATTGGCTTAAGAAGCGTAGATTTTCAAGGCTGCTGCTGTTAATTGTTTGTTCTGATTTAGCCTTCCGGTTGAAAAGGACGGAATCAGCTAAGGAAGCGCAGATTTATTAAGCAGCTTCTGCTGATTGCTTTGATATAGCCTTGCGGTGGAAAAAGAATTAAAAGCGGAGGTTTCTGAGGCTACTGCTTTGGATTGTTTGTTTTGATTTGACCTTCCGGTGTAAAAAGACGGAATTGGCTTAGAAGTGCCGATTTTTAGGATATTTTTGCTGATTGTTTTGATTTAGCTTTCCGGTGGTAAAGGACGGATCAGCTTAGCAAGCGCAGATATGTAAGGCTTCTGCTTTGGATTGTTTGTTTTGATTTGGCCTTCTGGTTGAAAAAGACGGATTGGCTTAAGAAGCGCAGATTTTTAAGGCTGCTGCTGTCGATTGTTTGTTCTGATTTAGCCTTCCAGTGGAAAAGGACGGAATTGGCTAAGGAAGCGCAGATTTTCGAAGCAGCTTCTGCTGATTGTTTGTTTTGATTTAACCTTGTGGTGGAAAAATACTTAGAAAGCGCAGGTTTCTGGAGCTACTGCTTTGGATTGTTTGTTTTGATTTGGTCTTCTGATGCAGAAGACGGAATAGGCTTAGGATGCACAGATTTTTAAGGCTGCTGCTGCCGATTTATAGTTTTGATTTTTCAGGCTACAGCTGCTGATTGTTTGTTTTGATTTAGCCTTCCAGTGGAAAAAGACGAAATTGCCATCTTAAACGTTATCAAATAAACGAATTTTATTCCTCGATTGTATCTTGATTTCCATGCTCTTGTAAGTTTCGGATCTAATGAACTCCAAATCTGAAAATTTTGGAACACATTGTTTATTGTTCTTTAGAGTTTAGAAGTCCCCAAAGTTGATTCGCTTCAAGTCGTCCATCAAACTCCATAAATCTGCGCATTGTAGGTGAAATACTGAGTACTGTGAGCTTCGATTACCAGATGAATGAACCTCTGGCCAATCCCTCCGGCCACCACATAACCCTTACCGATGTTGGAACTCTGATTGACCACAACCTGGGCAAAGGTCACGATGGCTCCCAATCCGGACTGCGGATAGGCCAAATTCAGTGTCACATCCTGCAACGTCGAATAGGTTTTCGAATCGGCCGTCGTCGCCACCAATCGATCACCTGAGGGATTAGGAATGAAATTCATTCATTATTAGTAAGAGGATCTCAGAACTTATTTAAAAGTTTAAGGAAATAATACCCACCTACTTGCCGCTTGCCAACGGTATAGACCAGCTGCGTTCCGACGGTTTTGGTGGCCTTGATTGGGATCGGTTCCGCGTCAGACCAGAACGGCTGGATGCTGTTATCATCTTCCGACGTTTTGAAGTAGACGGAAATATCGCCGGATAGCTTGTCCTCCTTGGATGCTTTCGTCGATAGCCAAGCCCCCTGAACCTGGACCAGAAGCAGCAGACCGCTCACCAGAATGCAACAACCTTTCATTTTGACCTTCCGAACGCAACTGAGTGATCCCTTTAGTCGATGGCTCGGCTGGTCGTTAAAAACGGCTGATGGTAACACAGAGACGTGCTATCATTTTGTGGGATCTTTTATGCATACAAACATTGGAGTTGGCTTTTGACAGGGGTACTTCAAGGGACAGTTCTTAACTCTGAAAACTGAATAAGAAAATTTGAAATCTGAGTACAGAAATCTTAATTCTGTGTTTTTAAAAACAATCCTCTCCAAAAAAATTTAAAACTTAATCAATCTTAAAAAAAACAATTCATCTGTCGAATCTTTTAAAGTTGAGTTCAACACTGTCGCCTTTTCTGCTCGTCTCTCCGATCGGGGGACTCACCGAGATTGAGGATCAGTAAACTCAACCGAATCCAAACATACAAAACGACAGACTGAACTGATGATTCATCAAAAGTTTGCCTCGATTCTGAGCTGTACGAACTGATTGTGCAGACAGCTGCAATAGACTTCGGAAGGGGCTTTTTCTGATGAATGAAAGCATGTTTGTAAACATAAAGTTGATAAAATTGCTAACAGTAATGGGAGCATAAAGTGAAACATAGAACCAGACAAATAGAGTGCGATCATCATCAAATTGGAATGAGTCAAGAGCTATGTTTATTTTTTTCTTGTTAAATATGTCAACTTCAACAAGTGTTTATTGAAATTACGGAGTATTTAGAAAACCCCTCACAAAACAAAGAATTAATCTAATATTTAAATTTGAGAGCATATATTTTTAATTCCACTTTTTTTACAAATTCCACAAATTGACAACGAATTTCAATGAATAAAATATAAATTTTATTATTTAAAAGGCATTTTACTACTTACTTATATAGTTTTTATGTTCCGGGAGTATGACACCCCTTTTCTTAATATGAAATCCTTATCTGAACTTTATAAAAAAACACTTAGATTCAGGTTTCATAACTAGAATGGAATTTTTAAATTCAATATACAGATTTTCATTTGAGTGTGAGATTCGCATTTCGCATTTTACAGAAAATAATCATATCACACAGATTTTTAAATAATAAAAATTTACATGACAAAAATGACAAAAATTGCATAAGTGATTTAAATGTTTGAAAAAAAAAACCAAAAATACAAAAATAACAGAAGCTACTATATCTTTTAACCGAGTACCCAGTTGTTCTGGTTATTTTTGTAATTTTTGTCTCTGTGGTAGTTTTGATATTTTTGAAATTTTTATAATTCTGGAATTTTTGTAATTTTGTTACTTGTGCCGTTTTTAAGTGTATTTATGCACTTTGAGGTTTTGTGAAGAAAAGTAAGCCTTTGTGGATAATTTGAGATTTCAGTAAATGTTATCTAGCGATGCGGAGTTATTGTAAATTTATATATTTTCTGGGCTTTGGTGGTCTTTATCAAGTAAATCTTCATGATTTTGTCGTATTTTGGCACTAGATCAAACCAAAATAAAATTTTTAAATAAAATAAACAACTTACCGCAGCCTGTGGCCTAGAGGATAGTTTTCAAGTCTTCTCAGCTGACGGACATCAGTTCCAATCCTAGTCGAATTTGCAAGATAGCCTTGATATCCTTTAAATATGTGCGCCCAGTGTTTGGCTTATGGAATCTCTTGGAACAAAAATCAAGTTTCATTGCAATACTATAGATATACATGATGGGTAGGGAAGATGGGGGCATAATGGCCACCTTAAGGAAAATGCTTATTTAACCATAGAGAACAGCTGTAATATGTGAATTACATCATTGTATCGTGTTCAGACACTCAAATAGTCTATTGCCTAATTGGATGAAACTTGAAAAAGTAGATAAAAACGTTTAAAAATGCATTTTAAAAATTTTTGCCGAATGCTGAAAACCAGTCACTGTAGAGGCATAATGAGAAACCCCCCGATGTAGTAGGGGAGATGAGGGCATAACGAGCACTCCTTTTTTCTATATAAGTAGGTATTTTCTTAAACAAATTTTCATAAGGATTTGTTGCGTGCTATCCATAGTATTAATTTTTAACCAAAAAAGAAATATCCTTCTCATCTTTACAGAAATATTAAATAATAAGCAGCTGGGTTCTCAAGTGACGAAAATATTATAATTTTTGAGCACCACCAAATAAGCTTTTATGACCTTTAAATCATCTTGATGTGAAATGTACGCACTGCAACATGATCTACACATTGTTTCTCAATTTTCAACATCATAAAATTTTTGATTTTTCACTTTAATCAATTTTAAAACGCTTTTTTACTTTAATTTGTTCACTAGAGGCGAACAGAGCACTTTCAATAAAGGCATAATGAGCATTTTCAGCCGGGGAATTTAGCAGCGAATTCAACTCGATGAAGTTAACTGTATAATAGAGCTACAGCTTGACTCGTCGATTTGGCCTATTGGTAAGGTGTCGGAGAGGTAATCAGTAGACTCGGGTTCAATTCCTGTTTGAGAGGATTTTTTTTTGCACATACCATTCATGATTGATTTTTTTAACTGTTACATTATACGGCTAATAGCATCAAAGCATCATCCGTCAAACAAAACATAGTGTATGAGCATGTGTTAATTCTTTGAATTCTACAAACAGACCTTGATTATTTTGTTATTGCTTTGTTTGATGAATCTACGCCTCACCGTTTAGTGCAATCATGGTGATGATCATGAATGATAAATGAAAAAAAATCACCTCCACCAGGAATCGAACTCGAGCCTACTGATTACCTCTCCGACATCTAACCAATAGGCCAAATCGTCAGACGATACAAGTTAAGCTGTAGCTCTATTACTCAGTTGACTTCATCGAGTCGAATTCGCTGCTAGATTCCCCGGCAGAAAATGCTCATTATGCCTTCATTAATGGTGCTCATACTGCCTCGGGGGGTTTCTCATTATGCCTCTATAATGACTGGTTTTCAGCTTTCGGGAAAATTTTTTAAAATGCATTTAGGTGCGCTTAAAATCGAATATGCTCACTTAATTTGTTGCCAACTGAAGCAGAAAATTGTTGTCGAAACCGAGAAAGTGGAAAATAAAGTCGAAAATTTCATAATTATTCATTTTCCATGAAAAAATGTTTAAAAACCAATTGTTGTCGATTGTAGATAAACTCGGAAAAAAATATTTTTTTCACATTTTCCGAATTTATTAACAAAATTAATTTTCACTGTGAACATTGTGTTGTTTTTGAATCGTTTTGATCCAATATTTTGGAATATCACTTGCCTACAATAGGACATTTTAGATCCAATGATTTCAGAGATTGCTTCGAGATGCGTTTATAAAAATAATCGAATATTTTTTTATTTTTGACAATGAAACGTAGTTTTTTTTATGACATAACTTGCTGACCCGGTGTGCTGTAGGGCGAACGTGAAATTATCGCGACACATTCAACAGGGCATAACTTTTTTACCATTGGGTAAAAATCAACCAAATTTTGCACACTTTCTCATTAATGTGTATTGTTTACATGCTGTCAAACTCGAAGTCGTATGGAGGTTTGAGAACTTTCCAAATCGCGATGAGCGGCAAAAATCGACGGTTACAACTCGGGTACGGAAGCTCTACGAGAAGATGCTGACAAAATATGGCTGCTGTGTGATGGACGACGAAAAGTATATAAAAGCCGATTTTAAGCAAATTCCGGGGTTGGAGTTTTTTACCGGCAAGAGCAAGTTCGATGTGGATGACAAATTTTTAGAAGAAGAAAACGTCGAAGTTCTCCTCCAAATATCTCGAAATATCATAAGCAGACCATCTGCTCTTGTGGATTGAGGAGTGAGCCTTTAGTGACAAAGGGCACAGTGAATGGCAAGATCTACAAATCTGAGTGCCTCGAGAAGCTCCGCCATTTTGGCCAGATTTGGCATCATGCCACTATTCTAAAATTGTCCTGGGTCATGTGTGAGTGGTATGAGGTCTATTCTGTCCATTTTGTTCCAAAGGGCATGAACCTGTCAAACCCGTCAAAGACGAGAAAAACATTTAAGAAAATGGAAAAAAAACTGAAAAACTGGTACCGGATGACACTGTAAAGACTTTGTAAAGACTTGATTCTAAACATTATAAGAAAATAGGCATGACATTTTCGGTGTCGCAATGATTTCGTGTTCGCTCTTTATGTTACCCCTTCAATGGAAAAATTTAAATTTTTTTAAATGATATAAATTAAACTAAATTGAAATAAAATTTCAACATTATTCAAAAGGAAACTATTTTTCGTGGCATCTGAGCTTCTAGATGGTCTTGAATCTCAACGTAACTTGAATGTTCGAAGATTTAATGAGCCACAATAGGAGAGATCATCAATACTTTAAATAATCCTTTTAAACTTAAAAACAAAATCGCCTCTTTGTGAAGTGGAAGGAGTTTTTAAATACAGGTAAATTTGAACACATTAAAAAAGTGTTTTAAACTCTATGAAAACACTCAGACATGGATTTTGTTAATAACATGTATTTTTTTTTATTAACGACACTTTACCTTCTTTTTGGCATTCGTGTCTCCTAAATAACATGTATGTAACATTTATTGAATATTAGAATCTTCATTCATTAATATATGAAGCATCTATCAATACAATATATCATCTAGTTTTGTGAAAAATTATCTGTCAATTCAATTATGTCGCGAAACGTATACGTTTATCAACTTTTGAAATAAAATCCATCGAAGATTTTGTAATATTTTTGTTAATTTTATATGGGAACCACCGCTTATTGTAATTAGATAGATTTGGAAGTATTGCAGAAATTATTCCCGGTCTTGAAAACGGCTACACACGAAACTTCCCGTTGATCAGTTCAGTAGTTTCCAAAAAATGTTCGAACAGTGTCATATTTTTGTTGATATTGTATGGAAGCCCCCCCTCCTTTAAGTGGGGGTGGTTATTTTGGAAAGTATCTCCGATCCCGAAAATTCTTACATATCAAATGTCAAATTGATTGGTTCAGTAGTTTTTGAGTCTACAGGGAACAGATAGACAGACAAACATTCATTTTTATAGATACAGATGCGTGCCCTTATGATTTTAATAAAAAGAGTCTTTCATTACAACATATAATAAGATCAAACCTTTTTTGCCAAATCAATAAATCATCTCATTATGTTAAAACGCATTTATTTATTAACATTTTTGAAACAAATTTGTTCAAAACTTGGGTTCAGAATTTAATCATGTTTTGAAAATTTTGTATAGGAGCCCCCTTTATAGAAACGGTGAACCTTATAGAAATCTTGAAAAAATCTCATGACATCGAGAATTTTATTGTGTGCCAAATTTGAGCAAAATCGTTTGGAAATTGTTCGAGTTCTGATATATTTACAATGAGTAGGGGAAATAAGGGCATAATGGCCACCTTATGAAAGACGCTTTTTTAACCATAGGAAACAGCTATAATATGTGACTTATATAATTGTTTCGTGTTCAGACACTGAAAAAGTCTATTTCCTAACTGGATTATACTTGAAAAAGTAGATTTTTTTTTGTTTCGATTATAGTCGTTTTACCATCTTTATGGCATTCGCGACTTTATATCAACGTTGCAGTTGGCGGACAGTTATTGAAAAACTCATGCGGTACAACTGTGTTCGATACCAGCGAGCTACCATTCGAGCGTTATTTGTCTCCGATCTTCTGGCTTCGAATATAGACTGCCCCATGCTGCTGGAAACTAGCAACCTGTGCGTACGACCTCCAGGACTAAGAAATCGGAACCTTCAGCTTCACATTTCTCTTCGCCAGAACAACTATGGAGCCAATAGTGCCCTGATCGGTATTACAAGGATATTCAACCGTTTTTCAGAGCTCTTCGACTTCCAGGAATATGTTTAAAAGTAGAATTCTAGCGTTGTTAAGAACTGTGTAGTCTGTAGTTTATACTTTTTTGTTAATTTATATTAATGTTACTTTTAAGTCTAATCATTAGGATCAATACGTGATCCGTTGATATAAACCCAATAAATAAATAAATATTTACTCTTGGGCTCGAACTCGCGGACATCGGCTCAGGAGACAACGGACTTGCCAACTGAGCTATATTACAAGCCCTTGAAAAAGTAGATAAACACGTTTAAAAAAGCGTTTAAAAATTTTTTGCCGTAAGCTGAAAATCAATCACTGTAGGGGCATAATGAGAACCCCAACTGGGGCAGTATAAGCAACATTAATCGAGGCACGATGAGCGTTTTCTGTTGTGGAATCTTGCAGCAAATTTCACTCGATGAAGTCAACTGAATAATAGAACTACAGCTTGACTTGTTTCGTCCGACGATTTGGCCTATTGGTTAGATGTCGGAGAGGTAATCGGTATGCTCGAGTTCGATTCCTGTTCGTGGTAATTTTTTTCTCATTTACCATCTCTACCTCATTTCTACAAGATAGAAAAGCTGCCCACCGGTAAAATAAACAAAATACGGAGGTCAAACCGTGCGCAAAATATTTGGACCGCTAGTAGCTATTTTGAAAAATATTGTTTTTGACAGCAAAACAAACTTTTTAGCGGGAACTTAGACCAAATTTCAAATTTTTATTTATTTTGAACGTCATGCTTCAGGAAACATAAAACGTAGTAACATAATGCCTTGATTTAGAAAAAGATGGTTCATAGTAAACATTACAGATGGCGCACGTGGTGCCCAAAAATAAAAGTTGAAAAACTTCTCTATAGGACGCTATCTCAAAAACCACTAAACAGAACGTAACAAAAAAAATGGCATATATAGAAATTACATTTCTATACAGCTTCTCTGAAAATTCAATAGATTTTCATCCATGCATTCAAAAGATATTTACAAAACAAAGTGTTGCATTTTTTCGAATAAATACACTCCTTATTTGAACTTATTGGACAAACCTGCAGAGGGAGTTATCTCTTAGATCTTCTTAGCTGCTTTTATGAGTTCCCTTTTGTTTCTGAACGTGTTTGATCTCATAGTTCTTGGTGTACATCATGAGCGATTATCTACGTTTCAATAATATTATGTCGGAAGGAATTAGCACGTAGCTGACTCAATTTCTCGACGAAAAACTACACTAAACGTCATGTAACAGAATGTTCAAATAACTTTTTCTAGTGAAGCAATGTTGAGTTGGGAAACTCCCTCAGACTCTGAATGCACATTTTACATGTGCATTGTGCATGAACTAAAATGGATTTTTTGAAAAAAAAATCAGCTGACTACCTAAGCATCTTAGAGTGTTTCTAAAGGGTTATTTCTCAGTGGTTATAACATGCAAATATTGGAACTAGCCTTCTGAAAACTATCGAAACTTCGTAGAATTGTTTAAAAATACAACGGGACTTAAATGACTGCCTTGAGGACACCAGTTGACGTAGAGATTAGATTTGAAGGAGATCCTATTATATTCCAACTTATTATCGAATGTCCATCTAGATACTTTTTTTTGTTTACTAAAATAAACTGAAATACTGAAAAATTTACGAGTTTTCCCCTTTTTCCCCATTTCAGGCTTCCGAAAGCGAAAACGAATCGGTCCGATCGGATCCGCACTCGTTCGTGAACCACTACGCCAACGTGAACGACTCGCTGCGACAGTCCTGGAAGCGGCAGAAACCGGTCCGCAACTACTCGAGCTACACCGACTCGGAACCGGAAGGCTCGGCGGTGATGAGCCTAAATGGCGGGCAGATCATCATGAACAACATGGCCCGATCGCGGGCCCCACTTCCCGGCTTCAGCTCCTTCGTATGACCGCACGCTTCGGCTTCCTGCGAGGGCATGCTCGATGAGCTGGAGGGTCGTTTGAAAGATCGGGGGGTCCACCATCACCATTGTCATCATCATCACCACGTGGCGTTGGCGAAAAGTTCGGCGACGACCTTGGCGGGTTCGGAAGATGACGATGAGGGTATTCCGAAATTTGGTGGCTCTCCGGCCCGGATTAAAGCTTTATGTAACGGGGGAGTGTTGATGATGAATGGGAAAGGCGGCGGAGTGGCTTTTGTCGGTGGATCTTCCGGATTGCCGGGACTAGCCGGAAGCAAAAGTGACAACCAGCTTTCCTGATAGGAGTCCCGGATGATGGTGGCGCTGCTGCCCCGAGGAGACACTCCGGGGACAAATGGCAAAGTCCATCCGGCCGCCACCAGTAGCTGTAAGAAACATGTTTGTGATAAAAAAGTTTTACAATTGAGAATTTAACCGTGAGGAAACTTTTAGCATGTTTGTGAACGCTCGTCGGGTGAGAATGTTGTAGGTAGTTTAAACTTTAAGTAAGTAAGTGAGGAAAGGTGGGAACATTCTTCGGGAAAATTCTACCAAAAGCGGTTTGAATGAGGGTCTTAGTGTAATTTTCGCGCTAGCGTTTAGGAACTATATCATAATCATAATCAAAAATGTGACTGATTTTTATTATTCTTTACTGTAGAATATTTCAATTTAGTTTTGTACTACCTAACTACTTGAGCGCTGCTGGTTCGAAATTTCGCGAGCCAGACTGCTCCCCAAAACGATTAAACTTAAGGACTCTGTGTAGAGCTAATGACCTACTTACGACGAGCTAGAGAAATTTTCGGAAGAAACGTTCATTCCCTGAACAATTCGAAATATTAGAAGTGGAATCAACGTAAAGCTTAAGGTAGGATTTAAAGAAGAAGAAAACTATGGAAAATCATGTTAAAAGTTAGAACGATGCAATGCTGTTGTGTACAATACTATATAAGGGTACGAGAAAAAAAAACTGTTAAGAGGAACGTGTAAAATTTTAACTACTAGTAATTGAGCCATACAATTTTACATTCACTGACGAAAAAGAGATGTTCAAAATAACACGAAAGTCTCGATAAATTTGTAAGAAAGCTTAGATAAAAGGAAAAGTTAATCAGAACAAAATAAGAGGTGGTGCAATACAGCGCAGGTTAGGGACAAAATTCTTACACAGAACAGAACTATTATTCGAACGATCTCAAAAACTCTAATACAGAAAGAAGGGTTTATTAAAGTGAAGAGCACAAATTTTTGTATAAATACCTACCGTAAAACTGCCCAAAACTAACCACCAATAAGTAATTAATCAATCGATCCGATCAACTAACCACCAGGAACAATTTTAGGGCCGGAACTGTACTTACTTACATTATGGTTTTTTGTTTTAACTTTTTGGGAAGTTAAAAAGTTCCCTAAACTATGGTTTTATCTTTGAGACTAGATGAGATTACGAGGGTAATTCCTCGAAAAATGATTTTTTATTGATGTTTTGTGTTTCACCGTTTCAGTTTTTACTTGTTTCTATGAAATACCTACATATAGTATTGCTGGCTTATTTTTCGGGGTGATAGAATTTTTTGATTCAGAACTTCAAACTGGTAACTCTGGATTTTTGAATAAGAACTAAGAAATTGTAATTCTGAAACCATCCATCAGAAACCAAAATCAGCTTTTAGATTGGGAGTATAGATTCAAAACTAAAAATTTCAAAGTCAGGATTTCAAATTCAGTATAACGAATACAAATTCAGCTTCAGAATCCAGATTCAAAATTCGAGTTCAGAATTCAGAACTGGGGAGTCAGAAATGAGAATTAAGAAGTCATAATTCAGATCTCAGAATTCATCCAAATTTACATCTTAGAATTCACTTCTCAGAATCCAGAACTCGGAATTCAGAACTCGGAATTCAGAACTCGGAATTCAGAGCTCGGAATTCAGAACTCGGAATTCAGAACTTGGAATTCAGAACCCGGAATTCAGAATTCGGAATTCAGAACTCGGAATTCAGAACTCGGAATTCAGAACTCGGAATTCAGAACTCGGAATTCAGAACTCTGAATTCAGAACTCGGAATTCAGAACTCGGAATTCAGGACTCGGAATTCAGAACTCGGAATTCAGAACTCGGAATTTAGAACTCGGAATTCAGAACTCGGAATTCAGAACTCGGAATTCAGAACTCGGAATTCAGAACTCGGAATTCAGAACTCTGAACTCTGAACTCAGAACTCTGAATTCAGAACTCTGAATTCAGAACTCAGAATTAGGAACTCTTATTCACAATTCAGAATTCTCAATTCAGAACTCATAATCCATAATCCAATGATTAGAACTCATAATTCAGATTAAGAATTTGGAACGCAGAACTCAGAAGTGAGAACTCAGAATTAGGAACGCAGAATTCAGAACTTAAAATTCAGAACTCAGTATTCAATTCTTAGAATTCATAATTCAAAATTCTGAACTATGAGTTTTGAATTAAGGATTCAAACTCAAAGTTGAGAAATCAAAATGATTCAAAACTTCGAGTTTAGAACTCAGAACTCAGCACTAAGATTCAGTAATTTAACTTCAAAACTCATAATGAGAACTAAGAATTTGGAACTCTGAATTTGGAACATAAAATGCTCTTAGAATTTGGATCTAAGCATTCAGAACTTAGAGCTTAGAAATCGGAATTCAGAAATCAGAATTCAGAACTAAGAAGTCGAAACATAAAATTCAGAATAAAAAAATCTTGTTCTCGAATCGCTGAAGTCAAGAATTTAGAAGTCAGAACTCAAAATTCTGAAATTTGAAATCAAAAACCCAGAACTAAAGCTCAGAATTCTCACTAGAACTCAGAAATCAGTGATAAGAACCAGAACTCTTAAATATAATTCAAAACTGCAATTCAGAAATCTAAATGCAGAATTCAAAACTAGAATTAAAAACACAAATTTCAAAGTTCAGAACTGACAATTCGGAACTGAAAATCGAGAACAAAGATTTCTGAGCTCAGAGTTCATAAATCAGAATTCATGGTTGGGAATTCAAAACTCAGAAGTCAGGTTTCGAAACTCAGAATTCTGAGTTTAGAATTCAGAACTTAGAACTTAGAACTCTAAACATAGAATTCAAAACTCCCAACAGAATTTATAACTAAGAAAACTCAGGGCTTAGAATTCAGAACTCAGAACTAAAAATTTTAACAATCAGAACACAAAACTCAGAACTCGGATCTCAAAACTCAAGACCCAAAATCAAGATTTATAAATTCAAAGTTCAGAATTCAGAACTTGAAATTCTGAAATCAAAACTGAGATTTTAGAACTCATGACTTGGCATTCGGAAATCTAATTTCAGAACTTAGTATGTGGATCTCAGAATTATCCCGAAGAACTCAGCCTTCAGAACTCACAATTCATAACTCAGAATAGATAATTCGGAACTCAAACATGGAAGTTAGGACTCAAAATCCACGACTCAATACTTTAAACATAGCATTCAGAAGACCAAAATCAGAACCAGGATCGAGAATGCTGAACTAAGAAGGCTGAATTTAGAATTCAGAATTCAGGTTCAGGAACTCAAAATTTAAATTTCTGAATTTAGAACTGAACTGAATTTAGAAAAATGTCTTAAATACTCAGAAAGCTAAACTCAGATTTGAAAATGCTGCTCAGAATTCAAGTTTATTTTTAAAGAAAAATGAATCCAGATTCAGATATCAATTTTCAATTTAAATTTAGTCTCAAAAGATAAGTCATCAATACTATCAATCTAAAAAAAATAATCCTCACTGCCATACAAGAAGTATACGTTTTTTTCTGAAACAACAGTGCAGTATTTCACTAAACCCAAATGGAAAACGTAATCGAATGTTTAGCTTTTTATAACCATCGAACATTTAAGCTTATAAGATTTTAACCTTTTTGTTTTTGACTCAAATGAAAGACGGAAGACCCGAAATGATCTTTAGTTTAAAAAGCTCAAACCACAAATGGCTTAGTTGCAAACTTTTTGTTTCCATCTATCGAAAACCCAACAATGCAAACACAATTCTTTTTGTACAAACTAAGCAGCTAAAATTTAGGAAAGTTTTAAACAAGCGAAAAAAAACTATTCTTCTGGGGGAAAAGCTTAAACCCCCGAACCACCAATCAAAAACCTATGTCCAGTTGCCTTAATCAGCGATAACCAGGTAGAAAGTGCAGAGGAAAAAAACACTAGCACTTTTTCAAAAACCCTGCTACCCTAAGGGTTGAAAATCCCTGCTGTGTGTATTATTGTAAAGCATTTTTTTTTATACTTAGCTAGAACGTTTAGCTACTTCCGAGTCTGATCGATCCTGCCATCAGCTGTCGGTTTTTATTTCTGTTTTATTAAGGACTTAAGCAAATGCGAAACAATCAGTCGAGAAAAAAACAACAACTGTAAATACCGCAAAAAGTTTGTTTTGCAGTTTATCGAAAACAACAAACTACTTATTCCAAGTGAAGAAAAAAAATTAAGGAAAAAAGCAAATCTCAATCAAGCTGAGCGCAATCGTGTAAATGAATAACGCCTTTTAATTTTTAAACATTGTATAAAATTTATACAGGTTATATAATTTATGTTAGGCTTTTAGTTTATATCTAATTTTAATTCCGTGTCCGTGTAGCTAGCCATAGTTAGAATGAATCGAGAGAAAAACGGTGTAATCGAATCCGGTAGCTGAGAAAAGAAAAAAACGGTATTTATTCACACAATAATAATAAAAAAAAGAACAAACAAAAAGCACAATAGTTGAATGTACACACTCATAGACACACATCTTAAAGTATAACGCGAATCAATTCTGTAGGGCAGCAAAAAATATCAAAAAAACAATCGAATGCACACACACAAAAATACATAAAAACACACCAATACGTTGAGAGAAGCCGAACAAACTTAACCCAGTTTTTCACTATAGTATAAACAAACAAAAATACAAACAACATCAACACATGCGTTCGAACAAACCAATAGGAACTACTCAATAATACATAGGCGCAAACAGAAAAAAGAAAAAAAAAACAGTAAAATCGTTAACACAAAATAGTCGAAACTGACCCTTAATCGGGTAGGTCTAATTGTTTGCTGTTAAATTTTTCGGATCTATAGGAACAATTAGTAATAGAAAACAAACAAAAAAAACCAACAGATGCAACTACAATCATATGAACGAGAGTAAAATGTGCGCGCACTATTCAATGTTAAAAAAAAGTGAACACGAATGACTGGTGTCGCCATCTTCATTTCGCCTGTACCGATATGCATGGACGGAGAAATCTATATAAAAAAAGTAATTGAAAACAAAAAAAACTTGAAACAAGTTTTACTCAACCGGAACGGAAAAGAAAGCTTTGTTGAAATTATATCTTCAAGAATTAATAAGTATTTTAATCGGTATTAGGAAATTTTTGTTTAAACAACTCCGAGGCCGACTTCAGATTTTAAGTGACAAAACCGGCGTCTTCCTTCGGATTTGGATCAATCGAGGAGGAAGGAAGTAGGCTACGACTCATATCAACAGCGAGAGAAGCCACCCATCAATCAATATTTGATAATGGAGAAGCTCTTAAAAGTTAACGTCAAAAGTCCAGTTCAAGGGGATCTACCATCACCAATTAGCATGGTAAGTGACTTCAAATTTTTTTTTTTTTAGGGATTTCTGTTATTGATTTTGTTTGGAGATGTTTTTGATAAAAAAATTTCATTAGGTCAACGTTTCAGTCTACTTTTATTCGACCATTCTCAGTAACTATGTATTGTTAGTTAAGAAGATCGTCAGGTCTTCAGAAGGTCATAAGGACCTCAGATAGTCTTCCGGCAAACAGTTAATAGTCAGTTCTTCCGGAAGTAGTCAATTCTTCAGAAGGTCATCAGTATGGGTGAACTTTCAGATCGTGTCAGGCCTTCAATAGATCGTGAGGCATTAACAAGGTCGTTAGGTCTTCTGAAAGTCGTCAGTATTTTAGAAGGTTTTCGGACCCTTAGAAAGTCGTCGAAAGGTTTTGAGAAATAATGTCATCAGGTGTTCAGAAAGTCTTCAAGCAATCAGAAAATGGTTAGGTAATGAGAAAATTGCCTTCATGTGATTTTCAGGCCATAAGGACTTCAGCCTTCAAAAGGTCATCATAAAAACAGGCCTTGAAATTGCCCTCAGGATTTCAGTAGAACTTTGGGTCTTCAGTCAGTATTGTAGAAGGTTTCCAGATATTTAAAAAAGCGTCGCAACTTTGAAAGGTGATCTGATCTTTAGAAGGTGGTCTGGCCTCCAGGTGGCCGTCATGCCTTTCGAAGTCCATCAGGTTTCTAGATGATGCCTTCAAATCGTTTTCTGGCGCGCCATAGAATTCGAATATCGTTGGGCATGGACGAGTTCGCCAGATCTTCAGAAAGTCGTCTGGTTTTCAGGAGGTCGTCAGAATAGAAAGGTGTACTGCCTTTGAGAGGTCTTCAAGGCTTAAGAAAGACTCTAGGTCTTTAAGCAAGTTTCAAAACCTTAGAGAGGGGTCGAACCTTCAGACAGGCGTCAGGCAAACAAGAGCTCGTCAGACCATAAAATCAGCTCTAACCCTTTATAAGATCGACAGGTCATCAGAAGTTCATTACGCCTTCAGAAAGTTGTCATGCCTTATGAAGATTGTTGGATTCTCAGAAAATCGCTTTTCATTCGCCGTAAAGGTCATCAGAAGTTAATCAGACAAACAGAGGGACTCTTGACTTAAAAAAGTCAAGAATTTTTGATAAAAAAAAGTTTTTTACAACACTAAATCAATAATTCTAAAATTCTTGAAAGTTTTGTAAAGAATTGTCATACAAACAATGCCACATAAAATTGTCATATTGAAGCAAATATTAACACATCACAAAGTTATTTTTCCGTCAGATATATGCATTAACAAGAAACAGTGTTGTTTTTAGTAAACGGTTGAAACTATCATATTCCAATTTTCGGAACACTTTTCAAAATGGGGGTGAGTATGGGAAGGTTATAAAGTACACAATTTTAAACTTTTTTTACAAACACAGCACAAATTAAAAAAGTTTTTGTTTACAACGGGGGCATTGAATATAACTTTTTTATATGGAAAATTTCAAAAATACTTTGATTGGGGATTTACCATATTTATTATCATCAAGCAATTATGTCTATTGCTGAATTATAACTCCAAGCCCAGTAAAAATAAAACACTAACATTAATGTTTGAGACATAATTTGTTAAAAAAAAGTAGATGTCATTAAAATATGAAACTTTGCTTAAATAATAAGAGCCCTTTCTCTATTCAGTGCAGAGTTAAGCTTTATAACTCTGCGCTGAATAGAGATAGATCTCTCATTATTTCAGCAAAGTTTCATATTTTGATATGTACATTTTTTTAAACAAATGTTGTCCCTACATCCTCAAACAAAATTAAGTGTTTTTATTTTCACCGTAGTAGGCTGTGACTAATTTTTGACACTTTCACATTATAGAGAACTAACAGCCAAAATGAAAAACAATGGGGATGAATAAACCATTTGGTTTAAAATCCTAACAAAAAAAATGAAAAACAAAATCACTGGGAAAAAAGTTCCACTTTAGGCGCTTTTGAACCACTGTGCAATGATCAAGACAACATGACGAGAAAATCAGGATTTTTCAGGACGCCTCAAATTCTGCTTAAATTGCATAAATTAAGACGAAATTAAGGTACTGTAGACGCCTTAATTTATGCACTGAGGCGAGCAGAATCTTGGCTGGTCTACAGTTCATATGGAAAAACACCATTTCAATATCATCTGAACCGAAAATCATCATCGGTTTAACTATTTTATCACAGATTTATTCGATATCCTGATAATTGAACTATAAATTTAGTTGCGGTAAAGATTTTTTTTTTGAAATCCGGACAATTCAGTACATTAAAACAGCTGTTTCAAAAATCAGGACAAATCAGTACAATTTAAAAAATCGGGACGATCTTTCGAAAATCAGGACAAATCCTGATTTATCAGGACACCTGGCACCTCACTGGAAAATCACTATTTGAGATATAATCGAGGTTTCAATGCCTAAACCTACTCATGATCACGGATATGCGGCAACCTTAGCTCAGATATTTCACAAAAGACAGTTTTCCACTTGAATTTTTGACTTACTTAATCTTTTTGATAACATTTTTTATGATAGTAATCTACTGCAACAACGTTGACCAATAGTCACCCCCTATGATGACTATGGGTCTATGGCGACTATGGGACTATTTTCATTTGACCATAACCTTTTCAAAAATCAATATTTTTCCCCAATATATTGTTGTGAGCCTACTTGGAAGAAAAATTCTACTGAATCCAAGCAATCGAAAGATTCCCTTTTATTCAACCGCGGTATGAGTAGACTTCAGATACCGGTATTTCGATAGCAACTTACTATCTTTTTCAGTGAGCGTTTAAGTATTGCTTGAAAAGTATTTGCTGTGCAGTCATGCAATACCTAAACAGGCACCAGCAGTGATGTCAGATGAATTGAAAGTTTTTCAATGCCAAAAGACATACCCATGTTCAACAGTTTATCACTTTTTTGCCTTATACGAAGTTACGGTCTTCGACAAAGCACGGTTTCTGAGAAAACATTTTTTTTTGTTTTTTCAGAACAAAATAATTAATTTTCCATACAAACATAAAAGATCAAATTTATTCATAAAAATTCCTATAAATAAGAAAAAACAATACTCATGCTTTACTTTTGGAAATACTTTTGCAAAAAATCATGGATGAGTTTTGAACCAAAACCAAAATTTTTAGATTCCTGGATTTGAGAAATTTAAAAAATCTCGCAGAACCAAATTTCAGGGGAAATCTGGAGACCCCCGCGCAAATGGTCAGACAAAAAAAATCCTTTTGTCTCATTAAAATAATGTTGTTAGAATTTTTTCGGACAATTTCATCTAAAAACCTAGCAAAATTCGGGCAATTTATTTCAAAATTGTCAATCAAACAACCGCCTATATCCTGGCAAATTTGAACAATTTTTGAAACATTTTTTATTCGTCGAAACATAAAGCTTGCTTGATTTAGAACTGGATAACAAACTTTTGCTCACATTGTGACGCTCCTGGTGGGCGGATTTGAAAGTTCTTGGCGCCCATGTGTTGAAAATATTGTCAGCTTCTCGTATGTATTTTTGACATTCCGCAAATCGACTGTATTTTGTAAACAATCAACATGGAAGCCGAAAGAAGGGAAAAAATGTGCACAGTTATTTGGAAAATCAATTGTAGTCTGTATCTAGGATAGCTAAACAGCTGAAATTGCCGATAAATACCGTATGGCGTGTTATCAAACGGTAGAAGGAAACATTGACGACGATTCGGAAGCCTCAGTCCAATCGTCGGAGTGGAACTGTTGACCGGAAACTGCGTGATAATATTTTGAAGCCGATTTGGCAGGATTTCAATATGTTGGTAATTTGGCCAGATAATTCGGAAGGAATCAAGTCGTATCGAGCTAGCAAACAGACAAATCGGACCAAAAAAAAACAAAATAGCTTGGCCAAAATCCGTGCTCGGAAGCTGACAAGGTGCTGACCAAGTTCGACGGGTGATTGACGATGAAAGCTATATCAAGGCTGATTTCGGGAAAATCCCACGTCAAATTTTTACTTGGCCACGGCTCGGGGGAATGTTCCAGTCAAATTTAAATTTGTTTTAACCGACAAATTTGTACGAAGAGTTATGATTTGGCAGGGCAATTGCATCTGTGGCAAAAGAGAACATTTTCATTACAAATAAGACAATGACGTCGGAACTATACCAAAAAGAGTGTCTCCCAAAACGAATTTTGCCGTTCATTCGATCCCACGACCATCCCGTAATGTTTTAGCCAGATTTGGCAAGCTGCAAAGTCGTTCAAGAAAAGTATGCAGAGAAAAGGATCCAGTTTTATCCGAAAAACCTTAACCCACCCAACTGCCCCCAGTTCCGCCCAGCCGTGTTACAGGAAAAATCGAGAATTTCTTCGAAAATGTGCCGAATAATTTTTTTCTTAAAAATATGAAGAAAACGCTTTATTTGTATAAGAAAGGATCTCGAATTCAATAATATTTTGTTTTTTTTTGTACCAATTCTATCTGAAGCAAGATTTATCAGAAGATTTGAAATTTTAGGTTTCGAGAAAACTGTTGATGATTATAGACTGTTCCAGAAATTATAAGCACACCTAATGTTAAGGGTAATTTTGAATCGAATATTTTTCTTCGAATTCGACTGGCTGCGTCCTTTTGTTTACATATTTTGTGATACGTGATAACTTCAAAAAAAACGTTCAGTTTGTGATTACATTTCAAAATGCCTGGTCTTACCACGTCTTACTTCCGGAGAAGAGATGAAGTATCGTGCACAAGTGGTGTACTGTTAGTGGAATCTCATTGTGCGCACTTTGGCTCTCATCCTTGGCCAAAGAAGAGGATGTGAGCATCGGTGCGGTGCGGACAGCTATTGAAGAAATATGGTGAACATTGTACATTTAAAGATGAACCAAGAAGTGGTGGAAATTCTGCTCCTGTAAGTCTTGCTATCGACAAAAAGGTCAGGGATGCCTACAGACAGAAACCATCGGCTTCCGTTCGGGATGTGGCGAGAAAAGTCGGGATCTCGGCGTCAAACGTGATGCGTGCTAAAGAGCGACTTGGGCTCAAGACGTACCAAGCATAAAAAACCTAAAAAGAACCCAAATCAAGCCGCTTCTGTCAAACCAAGAGCCCGGAAATTGTATGATTCAATATTTTGCAAAAGCTCTGGGTGCATTATCATGGACGATGAAACGTAAGTGAAATTGGACTATAAAACCCTTACTGGGCCACAATAATTCACTGTACGCAGGATATCTTCGAAACGCAAAAGGCCACCCAACCAACCAAAAGTCGCGTGAAGATGGTACTCCGAAGTTCACATTTTGCTGAAAAAACATTTAACGGGAGCTTCAGGTGACTATTGTCACGTAAAAGTTAATCAGGAACTTCCATCGCCTTTTGAAAGGGTAAATTATCGATTACGGAACTTCTAAGCAAAGATCTTTCAAGAAGGACGATAACGTTCGCTTAAATATTTCTAACGCACCGTTGAGATACTTCTAGGTGTTTTAATGAAACTACATGGGAATTCTAAGCGACATGTCAAAAATGTCTGTCAATGTCTTGTCATGGTATTTGTTTTGTTGATATTTGTACTGGTATCTACAAATGGAATTCAATAATTTTTCAATTTTTTCTTATCAATGTTAAGATATTCGAAAAAAACGAAATAATGTACACTCTATTGACCAACCCATTCAATCATCTAAAATGGCATTAAGTTTTAATACTAATTATTACAGTGGCAATGAACTACTGCTGGGTTGGTGAGGCTGGTGAGTTTTATTGCAACCTAGAGAGCAGCGGTTCAATTCGTAAGGAGCTTTCGTAATCAAAACAAATAATAGGTATAATTAAAGTAAATAAGATAGACAATAATAGACCGGCCTAAATAGGTCAGGCAAATAGAAATTTTGCTGCAGCATTTTTTAATTTTCGACAAAAAAATAAGCACTTTTTGAAAAGATTTGTAATCGTTTATGATAAAAATTCGTGCTGAAACCAAACAAAATCAACAAAGCTATTGATTCATAGATGAGGCATGCTCAGTTTGGTGAAACTTGTAGAATTATCCAATGCAAAACACTCTCAACGACTTTAAAAAAGTTTTAAGAATGGTCATTCTAATGAAACAAAATTTGATGATTTAATCAGATCAATTTGACCTTTGAGCGTCTTTTTTGTTTTTTCTTCTGTTTTCCACCCCTGGCGACCGGCAACGTAGCAATCTGTCATCTGGTTGTCAGAGCAATCTGACAACCGATTTTTTTCCAGCGCGTAGAAGTTTTTTTTGACATTCTCTTAGAAGCTGAATAGCATTCTCTTTAGCCACCTAAACAAACTTAAAAGTAGCTTTAAGAACTTAAATTTTGAGCTGATCAGCATTCTCTTTAGACAGAAACGAGAGCTGATTAAGCTTCTATGAATCCTATTCAAGGGAATTCTGGTTGCTCGGGATTTTCACCGAAAAATTTGGCAAGGAGGTGATGGTGTGGCAGGCAATTTGCGAGTGCGGCAAAATATCTAGCCCGCCACATCGGAAACAATGAACACCCAGAACTAAATCAAGAATGCCTCCAGAAGCGTTTTTTGCCGATGATCAAGCAGCATGATGGACCCGTCATATTTTGGCCCGATTTGGCAACATGTCATTACGCCAAAGATACACTAGAGTGGTATAAAAGCCAAAACGTCTGTTTTTTGCCAAATAATATGAATCCGCCAAATTGCCCCGAGGTACGGCCAATCGAGACTTTTTAGGCTTTGACCAAAGAAAAGCTACGAAAATACATAAAACCAGCTGATGACATCGGAAAATTTAAAAGGGATTAACTAAAAGTGGTGAAAATGTTGGTTATCTAATGCAACTGTGCAGAAGCTTATGAGTCCTGTTCGAGGAAAAGTGCGAAGTCTGGCTTTTGATTAAAGATTTAAAGTGTTGGGTAGGACACAAATAATGAAACAGTGTGCTAAATAAAATTTTACAAAACAATATTTTTTTATTATTTTGAATGTGTGCTTATAATTTCTGGAACAGTCTATTTTCTGATAAAACTTGTACAAAAAATTCATTTTTGGACGCATAAATCAAAAATTATAATAATAAAATTAGAGTTTTTTTTGCTTTACTTCGTAAATAAAGATTTTTGAAATAAAGCCCGGGTAAAGAACTGGGCAATCTGGCATGCTTACTTTATAAGTAATGATTTTCATTTATTAAACCGTCTTATTTATCTCACGAACGGTAAGTTGTATATGCATTAACCTGAAGTGGTTCATAATTTGACGTAATTTCAAGAACATAGGCATCAAAATTCATCCAAGCATAACAACTAAAACTTGTCTGACATAGTATTAAAAAGATTCCGGTTCAATCACCTCAGTTCCGTGCTTTTTCACACCATGAACCGTATTGATGTATGTTATTTGATTGCATTCGATATACGCATATATGGTAAATGGATCAAATTTATAATTTAATTTTTTTGTTTCTCTTTCCCAGTAAAGTGTGTTAATTTATGTACATACTTTTCCAAGTACGCGGGAACATATTTTATAACAAAAAATCCAAAATGCTTAAAGAAGTTACGGAAAAGTTCAGAAGTCTATTTTTTGAGTAGGCAACTTTTCGCCAATAAAAGGAATACCTATTCCAGTTTTTTGAATGACATTGGAGATACATTTAACCTTTTTCGAAGTTAAAAATAAATGGAAAAAACTAAATTTTATTTTGATGGAAGATTTTATTTCGAAACAACAAAGTGGATAAATTTTGTCTTCATGCTACCAAAAAGGAACAGTTATGATTCATTTCTTTTATCATTATCACTCTTAATTAACTAAATGTCTATAATACAGATACGTCTGCATAAAGTAAGAAAATAAAAAAAAGAATTTATTAACTACTACTTTTACTAGTGGAAGATACTTCGGGATGTTCGACACTTGATAGACGAAAAAAATTTGAACCAAATTGTACACCTACATATGTAAAAATTGGGAGAGTATCTCTTGGAGATTCTCGCCTACGAATAAAAACTAAAAATTAAACCAAAGTTGATTCAACCCATGGCTCATAATAGTACTGTTTTGTGATCGCGATCTGTACAACACGTGTCCTAACCTAGGAGTTTTAAAAGAATATTATGTTTGTTTGAATTGGCACTCGTGATTTTCTTTTTCTAAAAAACCGTGTTTACATTTTAAAGCTTAGTCTAAATCATCTTACGGAAGTAATTTCAACGTATTTTTCTACTAAATGCCGTAGATATTTCCTTTAATACTTTGCACATGATTACGTCACGGGAAGACTTTCATTCCGAAAGTTGGCGGAAGACAGTTTTTAACCTCAATTGCAAAATCTAGCTGCGATTCGAACAGTCTTGTATTAGCTCAGTACGTTCAATGGAAGATTCTATTTGTAACCTCTACATGTATAAATTCTATTAATTAGCTACCCTTTTCTTTTCTCTATCGCCGATTGCTCTCGAATCAATCGGTTACCCCTAAATGCACCAACTGTTGCAGGCACCGTTGCAAATACTGCGGATCCGGGTACATCGAGTACTGGGTCTTGTGCTCGACGCCATTCCACAGGACCACATCCTCTCGACCGGTTGTGGCCGAACGTCCTATCGAAAACAGTAGCCTGCGGTCGAAGGCTATCTTGAGATAGCGCAAAATCTTCCTTCCAAGAAGTCCATCCGGCAGAAAGCAGGTCCGGGGGAATCCGACGGCAAAGAAAGCTCTTCCCGGATGAGGATGTTCCTGGGCTTGGATGCCAGAAGCGATGCTGTAAGTAATTTTAAAAATATATAATAACAGAACAATTCTTAAGATAACATTCGAGCCAACTCACTTGTACGTTATTTGAATCGTGTTCTGGCCTTCATGGCCGGGAAGGCTCCGAGGGATCACAATCCAGGACATGGTTCCGGGCGGTTGATCACCAATCTTTTCCCCATACACTGACATACAGATCGGGCACTCGATGTAGAGACTCTGTAAGAAAAAAATCGTCCAATTTTAAACCCATTTTTTTCAATTAATCTTCAAAATAACTACCTTCTGACTATCTTTCTTCCGATGCTGGTGTTGTTGGCCCAGGATCAGTTCGTTTAGGCAGTTGAGGTGCATCAGATGCTGACAGCGAGATAGGGAAACCGTTGGATTGTGTCCGTTGTGGCGCAGTTCCTCCATACACATTGGGCAGGGTTGAGCGTGAGGCCATTGCGGAGGTTCGACCACTCGCACAAATCGCGATATCATGTCGCTGGCCGGATCGACACCTGAAATTCAGAGAAAATGTTTGGTTGTTAGTCCAAGGACTAATAAAATCGTGTACACGAGTGGCGATTCCCGCTCGTCTACGATTTTTACCCGTAAAGGTTCTCCAAAGCGCGAGCAGGCTGTGAAAAAAAATCCCTTAGGTTCGCGAACCATAGGAAACACGAGCGAGGCAGTCCAACCAACAGACGATTCTTTTGGATTTTGAATCCTGTCTCGCTCGTGGAAATCGTTACATACATGAAAATTTTTCCCCGCGATTTTGGCTCACGAACCATTTAGCGAAAAGGTTCATAAACTTTTTTTTGAAAGGGAACGCGTGGTTATTCGATTTTCTTCCGTAGGCAGGCTGTGCGTCTCTTTAGGTACGCGTACGGGTAATAAATTGTGCTTCAAGCAGCAGCAGGAAGTTCTTCATTTTCCACTGTTCTTTCAATTATTGTATGGAATATTTCTGTTTTATTTTTAAGTTTATTAAAAAAAATTTTTTTTTTTGATAACTTACAGCGTTTTAAGATTAACGGAACTCTAAATATTAAATCAAATTCATTCTGCCATGTCAACTCCTGGGTGGTCAATTGAATTAAACAAAGTTTTTTAACAAAATTATGGATTAGAATGGACACAAGAAGGCCCTAATAATGATCTTTAACAACCGTTTAAGGAATAAATAATCAAATCAAATCTTAGAGCCTTACAATTTCATCCAAATCACTACATTTCTCTAGTAGAGGTTGAGTGTAAAATTCCATAACTGTTTTTGAAATTTGGAAAAGACAACCACGATTCCATGTAAAGTAAAGTTTCAATAAGAAAACACATGCAAACGTATCAATGATTATTTTGGATTAAAGTGAATATCATAAAAAATTGATAAATTAATTCAATAATCAAAGAAGAGTTTTTAAGTAATTTTTCTTAACCTTACAAAGCTGGTCGCAAAATTTCCGTACAAATCTATTTTAGATAAATTTGACCTGTAGTTTACGTACGATCTCCTGGCCGCAAGTATTGGCCAATTACGATGAATTTTAATTTATTGTATAGATAATTTATTCTAGTTTTTCAACATTGAAAAAATAAGTCGAAATATTTTACGAGATCACCAGGAGTTGATTCCGAATGAAAAAAGTCCCGAAAAAGAGCTCTTTTTAGAATGCTTATAACTTGCGACAAATTCCAAGTATTGCGCTGATTTTATAATATTAGGAATTGTCAAGAATAAATCTATCCATGGATGTATGAGCTTTTGGCGGTCAAAAGGAAGTTTTGGCCGCTATCCCGAAACTTCCGGTAGAAAAAATCTTACTTAAAAAAAAAATCACCCAATTTTGGCTTTGCATAGTTGTATCTCGCTTACCAATGGACCGATTCTCTTAATTCAAATTTTTGTTTTTTTTCGTTAACTTCATTATTATTTTCGTAGAACATAGTTGGTTCCTCAAAAATCTCAGTTGTTCAGTATATGGTGATGAAACTAACATCTTTTTTGTGTTAACGTCCGATCGGGGTACGAAAAACACGTGCTTCGATCCATCCATGTATCATTGTATAGATCAATGCAAAGTCAGCCTATCGACTTTGCTTCTTCTAGACAATAATACGATGTGGGACAAATGGTCTTGTGCGGCAAGAAGTTTTCTCAAATCACGCTCTTGGCTCATTTTCAACACCTTTCATGCTTCCTAATCTAATCTATCCGTCTATAATTTTCATTACTTTCATTTGAAATTCTTCCTATTAGAATGTATAATTCACCGAAATGCCATTAATCATTAAATTAATAACATCTTTTTTGTAATTTTCAAACTCCCCCTCGTGTCGGTGGGTTTACAGGATTTTGATAGCGTGATTTCTCTAATATTTGAACTGAAATTGATCACTTTTTATGTACAAATTTAGTGTTTTAATGTTTCATATTAAATATATAATTTTAAGATTTACTTCCTTACTTATAATTTCTAACAATTTTCATGTTTTAATATCTATGTAAATATATATATTCCAAAAATACAAAACTCGTTGTTTTTGTTTATTCATTTGTCATCATGACTTTCAGTTCTATAATATTTTTCTATCATTCATACGATACTACAGCAAAAAAAAACTTCTAAATAACTTATAACTCAAATCTATCTTATCTAAAAAGTAAGTCCCTAATTTGTCATAAGTAAGTTTCATAAATCAAAGATTATGTCAATATAAAGCCTGAGAAATAAAGAAATTCAACTGAGATCATATACTCACTATTGCTATAGTTTATTGCAATACACCAATATTTCGTTGCATCCAAAATCAGTTGAATGAAAAAAAGATCTTTTTTATTTCAAAACAGAAGTAAAAAAGCAGTTTTCAAAAACCGAGACGGCCCGGTTGCCTGGATTTCATTGAAAAATGCGCGGATTTTGCCCGGTTATATTCACTTTATTTGGAAAATCAAAATAACAAACTCCTCCAAAACGGAATTTTTTGAGAAAAAATAACCATGAAAGGAGAAAAAATAACCATGATAGTACGATTCAAAACCTGTCGATAAGTTCTGATGAACAAAAAAGTTTTTTTGCCCAGATAATGTTCGGATTTATGGACATTTTTAAAATTAATTGCCCGGATTTTATTAGGTTTTTATTTCAAATTGCCCGGTTTGTCCGGCTCGGAAACGCTTCAAGTGAAAAAACTAGATATCTTGTATTTGGTCCGCAATGAGTTAACATTGAAATTCTTAAATATCTTAATGGTTTTCCCTCGCTTTCAAAACTTCATCACACGGTTAATGCCTCCTTTTTTCTGCCATGACATGAAATTTGAAATTCAAAACTTATATAACTTCCTCAATTTGAACTTCGGAAGAAACTTGAAAATAACAAAGGGGATACAAATAAGATGCCGAAGTAGCACATTTCTAGATTGGACTTGTATTTTTTTATCCTTCCCCCACCCCATACATCTTATTAGGATGCGGAGGAACTTTTTATCCTTCGGATAATTAAATCAATATTTTTTCTATCTGTTACTGGGCCAGATTGCATCCTTTCGAAACTCTATATACAAATTTGCCAAATTTGACGTTGTTTAACATCAGAAAGGACAAACTTCAATTCACAAATTATATACATCGTTTAAATTTACAACATTGTAAATTATTTTCAAGAAATTGTTATGAAAACTTTGAAAAATCGATTTATTTCATCTGTCCACGCGTTGCATTTGGCGCAATCAACAACCATGTGGAGACAAAATAACGAAACGGAAAACACGACCATCAAGTGTGCAATGCGTTTTCCAATTTGGTTCACGAACCAGAATCGCGAGGTTCGCGAGGTTTTCTGCCACGGCTCGCTCACGATTTTCTGGCGATAGGATTCTCCTTGAAAAAAATCCCCTACAATCACGTGTTTGCTGAGTCGCGAACCTACTGTGGTCAGAACTTTTGTGCACTACGCGCGGTTTTGTTTCTTGGCTGCTCCGATTTGAATACGATTTTTTTAGTCCTTGGGTACATGTATTGTTTTTTTTTTAGAATATTTTGAGAAGCCTCAAAACTTTTTGGGTTTATAAGATTCATCAAAATGCCTCAAAGAAACACATCAAGCCTAAAGCAGTTTTGTAGGAAAGACTCACAGAATGCTATAAAACTTTGTCGGTTTATAGAATCGGTATTCGAGCTTTTACACACTTTAATAAGACTAAAAAGTTATGTAAAAGTGTATTAGTTCGATAAGTAATTTCAAGAAACCAAAATCGTTTTGTAAGTGTTCCATAACGACTATTATTAATTTCTATATTAGCGCCATTTTCATCTAATATATAAAGATGAGTTGGGCTATATATGTTTGTATATATACAGTACCGTTCATAATTGTATAGAAATTGGAAGCACGCGCACTGTCACTTCGACTTTGAACTTCCGTAACTTTTGACTTTGATGATATTTTTTGATCAAATTTTCTGCGTTAGATAGATCAACTATCACACTATCATACCACAAAATTTGAGCTTTCTGGAGTTTATGTGGCCTGAGATACAGTAATTCTACGAAAATCGGACTGTTTGAACTTTTTTCATTCATACTGCAATATCTCAGGAACTACACTACATTTTTTGTTGAAATTTTGCAGAGTGATTGTTGAAATATAAAGTAAGCATGTCTGAAGTTTTTGAAAAGTTTTATCGATGGGATCAAAAGTTACGCGAGGTACAATTTTTCAGGCATGAACCTAAAAATGCGATTTCTATAGAATTTTGGACGATTGTTTTCATAGGAAATTAATATTTTATGTTTAGCAACCAGTAAATCTATTTCAACCAAAAAATCAAAACAACATTGCGAGATTCTGATTTCAAAATACAAATAGATCTTCAATTTCATGTTTTCGTTTCATCATTGCTTTTGCCAGACATTTTTTGACTGATTTGTGGATGGAAACGATTATGTTCTCATGAATCGTCCAAAATTCTATAGAAATCGCATTTTTAGGTTCATGCCTGAAAAATTGTACCTCCCGTAACTTTTGATCGCATCAATAAAACATTCCAAAAACTTCAGACATGCTTACTTTATATTTCAACAATCACTCTGCAAAATTTCAACAAAAAATGTAGTGTGGTTCCTGAGATATTGCAGTATGAATGAGAAAAGTCCAAAAAGTCCGATTTTCGTAGAATTACTGTTTCTCAGGCCACATAAACTCCAGAAAGCTCAAATTTTGTGATATAATAGTGTGATAGTTGATCTATCTAACGCAGAAAATTCGATCAAAAAATATCATCAAAGTCAAAAGTTATGGAAATTCAAAGTCGAAGTGACAGTGCGCGTGCTTCCAATTTCTATACAATTATGAACGGTACTGTATATGCACCTTATACAAATCCACACCGCTTAACCGATCAGCTTGAAATTTGGTACAGTGATGTAAACGGACATGAGAAAGGTCGAGGTAATAGTTTTGGGCCCCTCCCATCTAAGAAAAGGGATCCTCCCATACAACTTACGTTTTTATTCCCACGAACCAAAAGTCATGGCACCCATTTGTCAACCGATTTTCGTTTCCTTTGGCGGGATTGTTTTCACCATCACCATGGGTCAGGCATTAGAAACGACCATCCAAAGTTCACGTGTACTGGAAAGCACATCAAAGCTTGCTGAGTATAAAAAATTTGAAAGGAGGAATTTTGGCGGGTGTTTTTTCCTTCTACTGTTCAAAGCACGTGGCACCGATGCGAGGCATTTGATTGCAATAATGAGCCTTCATTTAGGATTAAAAAAAACTACTCGCATGTTAGGAATATATTGAGAAGAACAGTGGTTGAGAATCTACTAGAATATGCAGTGTGTAAAGTATGGGTAGGGTAAGTGTTCCTAATGTGGCATGTGTACCTAATGTTAACATACTGTTCGATTTTGCCTGTTTTTGACATTATTTTTCACTTATCACAGTTATCAAAAAAATGATAATGTAAAGGATCATGTGATCTTTCATTTTACAAACAAATTAGCTTTCTAATTCACAAGATTTTTCGTAAAATCCGGATTGTTTCCTAATATGTCCAAATTGAATGGAAGTGTTAGCAAATTACTTTAAAAACATCTGTTTAGAAACAGAAGATGAAAGCTTAATTTATCAACCGATTTTTTTGAAATTTTTTGACGGATTGTTTTTTATCATGATTTAAGTAATAAGTATGTTAGAACGATGTTTTGTTCGTGTAAAAACTTAAAAAAGCATATGTCCACAATTAGGAACACTATTTTCAACGTGTTCCTAATTATGGACATAGTCAAAGTTTTCCAAACTATATCAAAGTCATAGAATGTATTTGAAATAAATTTGATTGAAAGAATTGTGTTTTAACATAATTTTCAACGATCTGTTAAAATAAACTGTTTTGAGCTAATAAAACATGATTTTTTTTACTTCAGTATATCTCAAAGCTTAAAATGTTGAAAAAATATGGTTGTAAGGAACGCACCTTTCGCGACAGAGAAGGAAACCATCAAATTACAGAGAGCTTCTTAACGAGAACAGAATCGAAAGGAAAAATAAAAAAAAATCTCAATAAAATACGTTGTATACCGTCTTTTGGGGCAACATGCAACACTTTTCAACTTCAATTGCTTCTTAAACCCTAATGTCCATTGATAATCTTACCGTTTGTACATCAAAAGTTTTAAGGTTAATGGGACATCAAACTAACGTAGTCAGAAAAATAATTGGTTTCACCAGTTATTTTTGAATTTTCATAACATGCGATTTTCACCCTACTAAGAAAAAGGGGTATCTAAGTTGCAAAAACCTTTGTTCTTAATGAAAAATCAAATAAAAAATTTTGAAAAGTTTTCGACATATTTGTGATGTCGTTACGCATAAAGCACGATCTGCAGTTATTTAAGATTTTGTTAGAATTAAAGTTTATATTTTTTCTTTTAAAAGAAAGCAGAAGGGTGCTGATGCATTTAGGGATAAATAATACCACAAAAATTTCATATTCTAGCTTATGGAAACAAGATTTAAACTGTGAATCGTTGATTTGCATGTCGATGCATTTTAGCCCAGACTGGTAACGGAATTTTAAAAATATTTATTTTAAAAAATTAAATGATTGCTCGAAAAATATTCATACACCAACAGTGTTGATGTAGGATAATAAGTTCCATATAAAGTTTGTAGGTAATATCACTAAGTCAATCCGTCCCATTGTGTAAAGTTTTTTACGGCATCAAAAATGTAAAAATTTCTATGTTTCGAATTTTCTATGAGATTCAAAAACTTTATAAAATTCTCTCACGATGTGAGAAACTATGGCATCATCGTTTTTTTAATCATTAAATGATAGTTTTAATCAATTATATTAAAATAAAAGTTAAATAAGTGTTGTGGTACCCAAATGTTGCATCTAACAATGCTGTTGCATGATGCTCTGTTTAACTGAACTTATTTGTATCCATTTGTATCCATATCCATTCATTGTAGAATTTTCTACTTTTTGAAATATAATAAATGTATCCATTGGAAAAGGTAAAGTTTGAATTTAAATGAGCTCAATATTCACTATTTTCCTCAAAACTAGCGTAAAGGAATATTGTGTAGGATTTAAATAGTCTCATTTCCCTATTCATATTCCTAAAACGTTGTTATATTAATAAAAAGGTGAGTTTTAAGATTTTTCTTTTTAAAGTATTAAAAAACAGACCCATATGCAAAATCAGGAACAAAAAGTGTAATATATTTGGGTACGCGGATACATTTTTCCTCATATGTTAACATTAGGGACACCCATATGTTAACATAAGGAACGATTAGTGCCATATTAGGAACATCGACACACTTTATAAAACATGATATTTTTCGTAAATTAAGGCTTGAAATGATTATTTCAAACCAAAACAGAGTTCAGAAAAAAATTTGGAATTTAGTTACCAAAAAATTGTATATCTAAGTATTAAAGATTCGGCGCAATAATAACAAATCTTAAAACCTCTGACAAAATATAGCGAAATTAGGCTCATTTACCCTACATTAATTCATGTTCATTGTGAATTGACTTCTTCAGTTGAGTAACTATTTGGACTGAAAACTAATGTTCCAGCTTTAGGAACCATTCATTTTCATATTTTCGGAACTTCTCAGGGAAACAATTAATGAAACTGAGAGTTGCAAGTTCAAGACTGCGATCTCAACACTTTGATTGCCGTGTAGAAATTTAATTTACAATATGAATTAGACAATTAAACGTTCATCTTATGCAAAAAATTAAAACCAAATCCAACGCACGAGACTTTTAGTTATTCAATCTGAAGTTTTTAGTTTTGTACAATTGAATTTCATTTGTAAATTTTTAAATTTTAAGTTATTTTTGTTCATCGATGTTTTCAATTCTACCATCTAATTATAAGAAAACTTAAAAAGCACATCGAAAACATGCAGAGGCTTCAGCGGAAATCTATTTAGAAATTTCTAAGTACAACATAAAACTTAAATGGGTATTCCATTCTACGGGGAGATCTTGAAAAGAGGTCGTTAACATTTGTTTTCAAGCCTTATACATGAGATTTTCACTAGATAACCCATGGAAAAGATAAAAAAAATGTTATCATTTGATAAAAAAAATGGTAATTCAATTTAAGCTTCCTAAAAAATGGTAAAATAAGGTTGCCTGAATTGCCGTATCGGGACCGGACAAATCCATCCAATTTTATCAGAAAACCTGGCCAGCATTTGATTTCAAAATGTTCAAACGAATATCCTGGCAATATTCGGGCAAACTTGGTCAAAACCGCGGAATTTTTCAGTAAAATTAACGAAAAATATACTTGCAATATTTTTTTCAACAAACCACATCAGCAGATTTTAAATTGTATATCAAGCTTCCAAACACGAGTCATGATTATTTCTAAAACTTGCCATTTAAAACATCTTTTTGAACGTAAAAACGAAAAATTATAATAATTATATAATCTTAGTTTATGTTACGTTTTAAAAATGATATAAATAAATCCGGGCAAAATCCGGGCTTTTGCAACAAAATCCGGGAAAACGGGCCAGACCGGACTTACCTCAAATTTTGATTCAAATATTCTAGCAAATCCGGATAGATCCGGGAAACCTATATTTTATGTGAACCCGAGCAAGGCCGGGTAAAATCAGCTAGTAACAAATAATGATGGATATATGAAAGATGTCTTTCTATTTTAAAAAGTAAAACTTATCTTGTTCATAGTTTTATAAGCTTTGACATCATTATGGCTGATATAATGTAGAAAAATTGTTCACCATCCACATAATAGATTAAAAAGTTGAAAACGATATTCTTTCAATATTATTTAACGGATTTTTATTCTTTAAAAGTACGAATATCAGCAGGCCCTTAATTTTTCTCAAATTTTCTCATACTTATTTGCAGTAAATTTGAAAGGGCAAGTGAATGAACAACTCTTAACGAAAATTCAGGATGAGAAAATAAAATTGATTTATTAAATAAAGTGATGATAAACTGGTGTTAGCTTTGTGTTTTTTATTATTTTTATATTTCTTTCGAACGAGAATCATTTGTTTTAAAATTAATTGCCAGGATCCTCATTAGGGAGCAGAATTATTTGTAGAGGAAATTTATATAATCAAAAGGTTTTATAAGCGGAATTTATAACGAATTTTTGAATTGGATTTGGCATGTCATGGTTTTATAATTTGCTCTACAGAACCTACTTCAGAAGGGCCTTTTTGTGCTATTAAGCGTTGTATTGCAGTTTTATTGATCCTAAAATAACCGGACGCGGTTTTATAGCTTTGATTTAGATATAGTTGGTTTGGAGTCCCTTAGAAAACTTAAATTGTTACTTGGGAATATAAATGAAAAGTTCGGGCGATCCTCGCCGAACTACTAGGCGAAAGCTTTAGATGCCTATAATTGGTTTACCTTTTCATATTGGATTACCATATTTCTAACACCATATCAGGCTACTATTTACTTTATTTTCATGGTGTTAAAACATTATTAGGATATTGCGTTTTCGAAAAATCAATGTTGTCCGGCCATAGGAGGTGTCCGGTCATAGACGACTCCCCCCTAATATTTTGTTCTTTGGAGGATGAACCACTTCTAAAAATGCTCCATGAAGTAGAAATTTTACCATCCTTATGCAAAGTTTCATGAAAAAATTGAGTCTGCTACGTTATGACTGCTTCCAATACGAAATTGAACCCGAGAGAATCGCTCAGGTTGTACGAGATTTACTACTGAAAAATATCTGAAAAACTACTTTCTTAAAATACCTACACACAAAACTTTCGGGTCTCCACTTAGTAAAATTTCACTATTACTTTCTGTTAGGAAAAATATTTTTTTACTTTTGAGTTAGCAAAAAACTAAATTTACTTGATTTTAACAACAAGAAAGTTCATCTTGCTTGATTTTAGTAAAATAAAGGTGGTTTATTTGATGAAGATGGCATGGCATTTTTCTCACCGGAAGATAGGGTGGGTTACCAGGATCGGAACTTCCGTTTTACGAAAAGTGTACAGCCGAAGGTTTCGAAAGAACTAGCTGGTTTTCAGCAATATGGATTTGAATATGGAAATCAGCATTAATGTTTGCCGATTTTTCCAGCAATTAATATTGCTGGAAATTTTGCTGGAAAGTTAGAAGAACAAAAACCAGCAAAATTTTGCTGGTTTCCAACGAAAATAAATTGGCTGTGTACACAGTAAATTTTCCTCGATTTCCAGCAAAAAATTTTGCTGGAAATGTTCAGCCATCCAATTTTTGCTGGAAACCAGCAAACATTATTTATTTTGGTGGTTTTTCCAGCAATCGATCCGAATTGCTGGAAAATCAGCAATCGATCTGTCAAATTGGGGAATTGTTATTATCGTGAAAATGTATCGGTCAGTTCGGTGTTTTCTTATGAAAATATCGACATGTTGAGGCGACCTAATCTGTAAGTAGATCTTTTTTTCTTCAAATTTACAATACAACTGAAAATAATTATCATTTTTTTCAGAATAATTAATTCGTAATAATGATCCGAGAATGACCAACCGCAGCTGCTGGTGCGCCACGGATCAGCCGCTGAATATCATGTCAATTACCAAAATTTGTGTGTCAAAACTATAATTTGAAATAAATAAAATGAATAAATGATCAAAACGATGCAGTTATTCCTTATTTAAAATAATAATAATAAAGCAACAAAATCAAATTAATTTGAAACAAACATTTGTAGGTTTCCAGAAAACCACATTTTTCAGATTGCTGGTTTTCCAGGGCAGTGATCGGAAAATCGCTCAAGAAAAGCGATCAGGAATGGTTTCTAGCTAGAATGATGCTACCTCCGAGTGCTGTGATACGCACGTGGTAAAAGTACCCATTGAATATATGTCGAAAATCAACACTAACTTGATCAAGAAGATATACCATGCCCCACCGGAGGCTACCGTTGATATTCGTCACGTGGCTAATCGACGGTGATCGACATACTTGGTGATACATTTTGAACGTCGCTCCCTCAATCATTCCCGAACGTCTATCCTCGCATCATTGTTGATTATGCTCGTTATTGATAGACGATCATTAATGTTTCAAAAGGAAAAATCTGAATAAATACCAGGACCACATGTTCAAAAAGCTGTAGCACATGCTGGACAGTTAATTGCGGTTACCTAGTCATGATTTTGTCCTTCTAGGCAAAACGAAAAATAAAAAATAATCTAATAGCCTACATAGATCGCTCAGAACTGACACATAACAGTTATGATCCTAAAGGTTGAAAGTCGTTAGGGGAAGGAAATCAGCATCGAGACGTTCGTAGCTGATAGTCTGCGTCCTTTTTTATCTCATCATGTATCGCAAAAGTGTTTCAAATACAGAAGCGTCGTTGTCATGCATGATTGTTTGTATGATTTGGTTGAAGAAGGAAAATTTGACTGCTTTGATTTTTTGGCTCTGAATGCAGTCAAGCATGGCTCAGTGAAAATGATTGATTTTCGGAAGCATGTTCCAGGGTTGTTTTTTGGTTTCGATTATAGTCATTTTACCATCTTAATGGCATTCGCGACTTTAATTCCAGCAATTGGGTTCTCGTGAACACCAAAAGTGTGGGTGACCAAAAGTCTCATATCTACTTGAACGCGTGCCTCCCCAATCCGATTTCGCAAAGGGAATCGGTACCGAATTTTTTCGAATGCGAGCATGAAAGTTACGAAATGTTCCTCAAATAGCCTTGTCATGTCAATCGCATAACACAGTATCAAAGTTACAAAAATGTACTCAAATAGCCTTCTGTGGACTTGAAGTTACAATATGTTCCTCAAATAGCCTTTTTTGAGACATGTTAACTGCATCGGCTATTTTATGAAAATGAAATGTTAACGAACATCACAAAAAGTGGCATATACTCAATAAATCATTTTTTGGTTGTATTGAAATTGTTGTAATGTATCTTTTCTTTTGGAATTTCAACTCAGAATAACTTAAAGCTAATTCGAAAGGTTTGTGTTAGAAAACATTGAATTTTTTCTCTTTATAAACATTTTTCCAACTGTATTCATTTACCACGAATTTATCACTCATTGAAAGTCTGTTTAAGCAATTCATGGATTAAATATCATCTCGAAGGGTCGCAGTTTAAATCTGGTATCAGGACTAATTTTAGAAACAACATTTTCTGGAATAATTGATAGAAGAAAACAGTTATATTGTAATGAATTACTTGTTCATGGAATTAAGATATTTGCATTTTTCTTCAATTTGTAGAAATTTTTTCCATTTTTATGGATCAACAGATCTTCCCAAGCAACCAAAAGTTCATGAATATAATAAAAAAAAATTGTAAAAAAAATTTCGATTCGAGGGTAGAGCCAATACTTAAAATAAAAATTTGAACTTGCAATTCTCTTTTGCGTGAATTTTTCTCGCCCTCAGTTTACCATTATCCAAAAGTAATTTTTTTCCAGCACGAATTGTAAATTTACTTCATGTTTTTTTGGTTTTGAATCAGAATTTTAAAATTATTCGTTCCATAGTTGTTTTAGATTTTTTTAATCTTTTATCAACGTTTTCAAACGTCAATGGAGCAAAATGTTTTTCTTTTTTAACTGATTTGATCACGTCCAAAACGTAATTTTGTAAAATTGGTTATTTCTGAGGATTTGTAGGTAAAATAGAAATTTGGATCTAAGTCTTAGATTTTTTTAAAATTGTGTTTTGAAATACTTTTTGAATATAATCTGAAATCTTCCGCCACGTGAACATGAAATTGCTTGAAATTTCAGAGCCTATCTCAAGAAATCACGAACTCTAATAAAATGTCAAAATGCTATACAAAAACAGCTTTAGCTCTGCTATGATGTCTCTAAGCTCTGTGAATCGGGTTTTGCGAAATGTTACCTGCAATTTTAGTGCTTACTTGGGATTGGATTTTTCCGATACTCCTAGTACTTTCGTTTGTTTCATCAATTTGTTGATTAAATTTAATAAACATAGCTTGAACGGTTTGAAAAATTGTACTCATAGGGGTACTCGATCGGCTTAATCTGGGATTGGGCGAAAATGATCAATTTCGGGTTAATAATGCCAATGTGTGCAAATCAATTTTGAATTATTTTTCACAATCAATGGAATATAATTTAAAGCCATCTTCAAAGTCAAAATTCATAAATTGGCTTGTCGAACGTTTTTTTGGTCGAACATAAAGCTTAGTAGAATTATTACTATGTATTAGCCAGTTTCATAGTTCTTAGGGTGTTACTATGAACGAGCAAATTATTATTTAGCAGTAATAACAGGGTAGAGATTATCACAAAAAGAGAACAGTAAAATCCAAAACTCTGGCGTGGATTGATAATGATTTGGACAGCCTACATCCAGACATAAATTTTTTTCGAAGAAGTTGAAAATACTCCGAAAAAGGAGGTGAAGTAGCTTTTTTTGCAAAAATGATGTTATATTAAAAATAACGGCAAACATGTTTGAGCAATCAAAATTCTGGCTTTCAATGAAATTTTTAATGTGTCGGTTTAGTTGTTTTCAACCACTATCAAATGGTGAAAAAAGAATTCATTAATATTTTTCTGTTTTGCACAATAAAGTGTGAATCACAAGAAACCTTGAAAGGGCAAAAATACGAACTGCAAATGGGGCAAAAGTACGAATAATAAGGTCTACTGAAGTAAAACTGAACAGAAATTTTTTACTTATTTTTAAAATGCACTGGAAACATCAGCGCATATTTTTGTTTTTTCAAAGACTTCATCACGCGAAAAATTGCTCAAAAACGATGATAAGTGGATTTCGTAAACCTGTTGAATATATGAACAATAAACAACTAGTGGAGAACTTCAAATTTGCGTAGGTTGTTAGCCTATGTATAGGATTTGTATCAGAAGTGAAAACAGAAGCAGCTGCTGTAAGCAAAGATTGATATAAAATAATTTTCTTCGTGACTTTATGCAGAGTTGTGGAATTTTGAATGATCGTACTTTTACCCCACATCATTCGAACTTTTGCCCCAGAGGTGGGGTAAGAGTACGTTTCGATAGCAGTTAGGCATTTTCACTACTGCTATTAAATGCGTCGATCGATTATCTTCGCAATTTTTTAGAAAAGGAATCAAATGCTGTTCTTGTTTTTTTTTTTTTATAAAACAACTGCAAAATATTCCAAAAATAGGATAGCACTAGAGCCGTACTTTTACCCCACCATACTCTAATGTAAATTTTATCTGGATCATAGATTAGGTATAATCGTTTTTGATTTTAGTTCAAGATCAAGATTAAACCACATTAAACTGCTGAATTATCAGACAGTAACTTTCTCCATAATGTATAATTTTCAGCATAGAGTAATTCATGTTTTCCCTTGCCCTCCCCGTTCAAACAGCAAAGTGAGAAATAATATTCTAAGTTTTATAACAGTTTTATAATAATCTTGAAGGGCATGACGATTCTAGTAATTTGATTGACTAAAACCAACTCACCAACTATCGTCCCGGGAATATTCTGCTGCGAACTGGAACTGGTCGTCGTCGTAAACACATCATCGCTGCCCATGGAACAATCCAACAGGTCCGATACTGATCCCATGGTCGCGCTCTTCCTGGTGGTGGTACTATTGTTACTATCATGGCTCAGGTAGGTCGACACCGTATCGATACTGGGTCTCCTTCCGCTGTTGATACTCGATCGGGAATCCGTCTCCAGGAGGGATTCTCCACGGCTTCTGGATTTACTACGCTGCCTTTGGAAGGATGCTGCAGCCGAATTTGGATGGGTCCCCCGGATGCTCCCGTTACTGCTGGTGTTCGAGTGTTGACTACGGATCGACTGTTGGAAGGCGGGTGGTCTCTGGGACGAGTGATCCGTTGAGAATTGGGATTGTTGGTGGGAGTCCTGAGAGGTATGGTGATGTTTGGTGCCAAAAATGTTCAGGTTGTGGAGGATCTGACGGGCTAGGTTTGTTGGGGTTACGGGGACGATGTCTAACTGCTTGCCTACTTTTAGGGTTTTTGTGGGTCGTTTTTGGGAGGAGTTGGAACTGTTGCAGAGCACCGGTTGGGATTTGGATTTTACGTGAAGGGCTTGATGGTTGAGATGCAGATTGGAAGAGGATGAGGTAGATGCCGAAGGTTGATGATTAGGTTTTGGGGGTAGGTTGGGTTGTTGGGTTTGGGGTTGGATTGTGGATTGGGGGATTGTGATGGCAGCTTGATTTGGCACTTTAACTAAGGGGTAAGGAGCTTGCTGGATCCTCCGGATGCTGCGAAGGGGTCCATTTTGGTGTCGTATTTGAGTGAGATTGAGGAAGTTGATGGTGTATGGCAGATTGAGAGGGGTTTTGGTGAGGTCGATCGTTTGATCTCCGCGGGCCCACGCTTCTTCGATGAAGCATTGCACCTCCATGGTGTAGCTGTGCCAATCGTTTCCGGATGAACCGCACCACTCCCATTTGGTACCTTTTCCAGCTGGGGAGCTGGGCTTGTAGAACTGCCTCCGCACATTTGTGACGGCGAATTCTTGATCCTCGCAGCACTGGGTCATCGTACGCACATTGACGTAGTACTGCTCCAGAGCAGGATCCGCATCGCTCAGCAGAACTCGGGTCAGCTTTTTACCGTGAGCTCTCTCCAGATGCTGTGAAACCGCCGGACTAAATGGGAGCCATTTGGCTCCACGACTTTCGAACTCCCAAACAACCACGGCATGGCCAGAGTTCGTCATATCTCGGTGATCTGATTTCTCCTAAATTGATCGATCTATTCCGAGTGGCTTTATTGCCCTTTGAAGACTGTCCTCATTCAGCGCTTCGATTTATGGCTAGCGCGACACTTCTTCTCGGATCTCTGTGCCACGAGCACACTTTATAGCCCCCCAATCCCAATCGATCAGTCGATCGTCAGCACTTTTCCAAATTAGACATTCCGGAGCAATAATTAACCTTCCGAAAGCGAAGATCTTTACGAGGGATCCACACGCCCAACTCTGCCCAGCGCACAGGATGTTCAATATTAAAAAGTCTAGCGCACTTTCCTTCAGCACAAAAGCAAAATCTATCGAGTTCATTCAACCCCTTCCTTGCCCCGTGCCTTGCCTTCACTTTCCTTGAATAAGCTTCTGCGCAAGAACGCTACGCCAGATCAGCGCGATCTCCAGAGCGCAATCAATAAACATCCATCGAAACAACCAAAACGAGAGCACTTATGAACGCTATTAACAATGGCAATTAAGAAACGAGAATGGAAAAAATCTCAAATCCACCATTTAATAACCACTCTTCCGCACCCCACTTCTCACGGATCCCTGCCTTGGACAGAATTTATCAGAACACTTGCCAGTCGAATCACACATTTTATCACGCCCCGAAATACTGAATTCCGATCCTCCCCACGTCCATTGACAATTTCTCCGATCGCTAGCTTACATTTGCAATCGCTAAATAGCAGAATTTAACGCGATAAACTAGAGCACTTCTAACGAACCTTTTCCCGAAACTTCCGAGAAACTCTGTGGTGAGACGACTGTGCCAGCCAGCCAGCCAGCAGTCCGGAGTCAATGTGCAATAAGCTTCTACCCGCATAAACCTACACGAGAGCAGTGGCTGGCCACCATAAAAATCAAGATGGCGAGATTTATTTCTCATAACTCGACACTCCTACGCCTGACGGCGACCCACCAACCTGCTCACCGATCATCGTTTTTGCGTTATGCTGCTGGCGCAACTCATCTCACCCTCAGCTGCGGGACGGGATCGCGCACGCAAACCAAAACACGCAAAACGAGAAGTCTTCTTGTTTTGTTTGCTTTCTATGCTCGCTCACCGCTCATTGATCACTGCTCAGTGCTCAGCAGTGCAGCATCAGATTTTTTGGATTTCTTTTTCTCACCCTCGTTCTCGTTTCGTTTCGTTTCGTTCATTCAGGTGCAGTCTGTGGAGGTCCAGCAACACCACCACTACTACCACTGACATGTGAGCGGACAGGTTAATACGCATACATGCAGGTCTCGGAAGCATACCTACTCGTTGGTGACTTGTTGTGAGGTATGTTTACTTTACTGCCGGAGGGTTGTTTTTTTATGCTGCTGCAGTTTCTATGCTACACCGGTCAGCATAAAAATTTGTACAATGTGGCGGTCGAGGGTAAGTTGTTAATTTTTTCCGCTTTAACGAACTTGCAGTCTCCTGAATGAAAATGGAATAAGGATTAACTCTATTTCACCACTGAAAGCTGCTGCTAAATCATTGAATTCAACAGGTTACAAGCACGTAAGGGTACTGTTTACACTATTTGAGATCCTCGAGTTTTATGAAATTTACGTTAATATCTTGTTCGGTTGAAGATTTCTTGTGCAAAATTGGACAAAAGTTAGTTGGGAAGTGCCAAGCTGTCTGCGAGACAACCGATTTCATCAAGTTGAACCTCCCCGATCGGGTAGACGATCGAACGATTAATGTAATCGTTAGTATTGAACGTGATTCAAATAAACAGTCTTTCAATTGTGTGAAAACCCGAGAACTACACGCGGTTCGTCTTAAAATCTGGTGTGTTATGGTTCCGACATTGATCAGTGGCGGAGTCGGAATTTCTTTCAAATTCGGTTGTCCCAAGTTTGCTGAATAGGGTTCCGAGGGGGCAGATCACGGAATATTCATAGAGTATAGTTCGATGGTAAATTCATGAGGTGGTTTTGAAACTCGCAATGAGGTTACGTCGAATTGATCGGACTGGTTCCTTCAACATACGATCGTAAGATGGGACCAGCTCTTTTTCAAGCATAAACTTCTGGGTCCTCAGTTATGTGCTGTACCTTTTAAAACACTTGTTGGTACTTTGTCAATAGCAAGGTTTAGGGCAATGTGAATGAACTTTGAAGAGATAGCTGATTTCACCACTGATGGGTTTGCAGCTTCAGTGCGTTCAAGCTTCAAGCTTCCGATTGAGAAACCCATTGTGATTTATTCAGGAAGACATACTTTTTTGGTTATTTGACTTGGCGACCAATCCACGATAGAGTTCTGTCCACCGAGTTTGAGACATTGTAGACATTTCAGCACTGGTGGTACAATATCGCACATCGATTTCCTTTTAGGTATTCAAACAAAGTCTTCGAAAGTAGATATCCGTGTGCCAAAAGCATTTGTATAAATCGGTAGCATGAAAGCGTAGAAAAGCCGTTTGAAAATTCTTCCATCATCTACGAAGCTTTCAAGGCTCTGCGATACCCCGGCACGTGAACAGACACACTCAACGTTTGACATTGATACGACCACGTTTGACCACTATGGGTCCGAAGTAATCGACCCCGGTGAACGTAAAAGGCCGGACATATGGACGAACTTGGGGTGAGGTAGTGGGGCCATTTTTGGTATGGCTGGCTTGACCCGATAAACTCTGCACCACACACACTTTCTGACCACGGATTACACAAGAGTAAGAAGGTTTTGCACATAGAACTTTTGTTGTATTTCATTCAAGACCGTTTGCGGATTGGCGTGTCCGAAGCGTTGATGATATCTACTTCATCACAAGTAGTTCCGTGACATAGTGACTCTTCGGCAAAATTATCGGATTACGAAAAATGTACGGATAGTAGAGAGCGTCCGACACAATTTTGCTTTCGGCTCTCAAAATACCTTCTGGGTCTAGGATCGGGTTGAGTTTTAAAAAAGGGTTGATCTCAAAAATCGTTTGCGTTTCTCAAAGGGAAGATACATGTTTTTTCGCAAAATCTTAAGTTCTTCGCCGAGTTGATCAACAATTTCACAATGTACACATACCTTCTTGATTTCTTCGGTTGGTTCCGGCATTCGGATTCTGGTAGGTATAAAAATTCGGGCCCTTTGAACCACTGGTTGTCCGGGTCAAGATCGGGACCACTATCCCACTCTGTCGCAGCATCCGCAACGTTCAGCTTTGACGCTATCCAGCGCCACTCGTCGACTTGAATTTTCTATAAAATCTCACCAACTCTGAATCCTACATACTGCCGGTACTTTCGTGGGTCGGCATGAAGCCACGAAATCACTACGGATGAATCGGTCCAAAAATATTGCTTACATATCTTCAATCGGTGACTGTCGGTAATGGACTCCATTAGTCGCGCTCCAATAACTGCACCATTCTACTCGTTCCGCGGGATCGACTGTGGTCGAAGTGAAGTAACCTTCGCCTTCGAAGCTACTAGATAGCATCTCTGAGATCCTCAATCGACGATTCTTAAAAATGCTACGCAAGCGTAAGCTATCTCGCTTGCATCTGTAAAGATGTACAGTTGCAGAGAATCATAGCTAACAGGATCGTAGTTCGGGAAATGACATCTTGGAATCGTCACCTTCGCTAAGTCGGGAAGCACTCCTATCCAGCGCTTCTAGTTTTCTAAATCCGTCAACCGGATAGACTTGTCCCAATTCATACCTGACCTCCATATATCCTGCATGAGGATTTTTCCGTGGATGGTGTAGGCCGCGATTATTCCCAGGGGGTCGAAAAGGCTCATTACCACCTGAAAAACTTTCCATTTGGTGGGAATGAAGTGTCCGGTTAGCAGTGTCTGAAGGTCATTACGAAATACATTTTCAAATACGAAGACGTCTGGGCTTGGCTGCCAAACCATCCCAAGAACTCGTTCCGTTGTTGTCATCCTATCCACAGAGAAACGTTTCGTGGAGTTTTCGCTTTCGTTGCTGATCTCTCGAAGAATTTCGATTGCCATGTCGGGATCTGGAAGCCAGCTGCACCATTTACTTACTGTGACCACTCCTTGCGCGATTTCGGCAGCTTCACCCGCTGAATCTCTGCTGTCGAAAAAGTCGTCGACATACGTGCCTTCTACAATGGCAGCTGCAGCTTCTGGATAACGATCACGATGTTCGGAGGCGTTCAGGTTCTTCGTCTATTGAGCGGAACAGATAGAACACGTCGCTTCAAACGTGGCCACATCCATGATATAAACATCAGAAGATGCTTTCGGATCGATACGCCACAAAAAACGCTGAAATTGCTTGTCTTCACGACGAATCAAAATCTGGTGAAACATCTGGCGGATGTCACCTGCAATTGCGTACTGCCTCTCACGAAATCGACAAAGAACATTGTACAAGGGCGTCAGGAGGTCAGGCCCCTTGAGAAGCATTGAGTTGGGTGATGTTCCGTTCACGGACGCAGCAGCGTCCCAGATGACCCTGATTTTACCAGGCTTTCTGGGGTTCTGAACGACACCAATGGGCAAGTACCACACCCTGTTCGGATCCCGTTCTTGGAGTCATCTTCGGTTGCCTTATGTGCGTATTAAGCCAAGTTTCTGGTATTCTTCGATCTGATGTTTCACGATTTCTTTCAATGCTGGATCCTTTGAAAGACGTCTCTCCAGGTATTGTAAGCGACGTTCGGCCATCGAATAACTGAATGGGAAACTCACGCTGTAGAATTTCCAGAGGAGAACAGTTTCGTATTTCGTGGTCGTTCAGCGTTAACTTCAGCCTTGCATGGTCGACTCCAATTAATTTTTTAGGAGTAACATCGTTGTAGCTGCAAATCGGTAGACCACGAAGATGGGGGAAATCTTTTCGGCAATTCTAAATCTGGAACAGTGCGCACATTCGTCAGGGCACGACACGAGATGGATCTTCTTTTCATGTTATGCTACCTGTCCACTCTATGCATAGAGGTCGATCTACTCCATCTAGTCCCAGTTCATCGGCGACTTTGCTATCGATGAGAGTCAAATCGGACCCATCATCGAGGAATGCGTGGACCAATCCAAATCGTCCAAAGGAGACTTCCTAAATCTATCGCGTTCGCGGACCCTTTGGCCTTTTCTATCGCACGCTAAACAGGTTCTGGGATTTCCTTTCTGCTTCGGCAAAGTGTTCTCCGTCTTTGAGAAAACCTCCTCATGAGTATTGAGAAAGAGTGTCTCTTTTTCTTTGCGAGTTACTCTTCGAACTTAACCATCCATTGCGAGGTCGGCTGGTGGAGTGCAGGCAGCTGTTCTGAGCGATGACACATAATTGCAGAAATCCCTTAGCGATGGCTCCAGAACGTTTTCTAGGAGTTTTCCCCACTCGAGGCGTAAACTTGGAGGTAGTTTAAACACCAGTGCGGAAAGGAGTTTCGGATTGGTTAGGTGGGACTGCAAACGAGCGGCTTCAATGTACTTCACCAAATTCCTCACTTCACGTCCGAAGTTAACGATAGTCTCCAGTTTGTTGGCAATTGGCAGACTGCCACAGTGAATTTTTGGCAGCATACTGTGTATTAATTGATCGGGTCGGCCACACTCTAGCCTGAGAGTAGCAATAATTTCTGGAACCACTGATGGAATTGTCAGCAGGTTCAGAACTTCTTCTCTCGCACTTCCTACCAGGCACTTCTGAAGGCGAACCAGGTTCTCGTTTGGTTGAATTTCGCACATAGCCGTGGTCGATTCGAAGATACTAAAGAACACCGGCCATTCTAATGGATCACCCGAATATCTAGGTAGATCCCGGGATACGATGTGCATTGCTGCGAGTTGCTGGGTATTGGGCAGTACAAGCTGCTGCTGAACGTTTATGAGTTGATTGTTGAGCAGAGGTGGAGAATTGAGAGGGGCATTATTTTCTCGTTACCATGAACTTCCGGAAACATCTACCAGCTCTGATAGTTCTTCATAAGAAGATCTCGGCTGGGGATTCTGATCCACTGTCATACTGCATGGATGCGACGAACGGTGCTAAATATCAGAATTTGGCCAAAAATTCCGGGAAAAACTAGACTCCCTTGTGCCCAGTGCTGCTAGGAGAAGTTTAGCATAACTTATGCTGCCTTTCTTGTTAGTTGCTGCCTCTGGTCGCCTTCCTTGGACTATTCGTGAATCCTCCGGTAAACAATTAGTGGTATGAATAAGGTTTAGCAATTGCTTCGGTAGCTTTTACTTAGCTCGAAATCAAGCAAAGTAAAAGCCCAAAGCATTTGCTTAGTTTGGTATGAATAAACATTTGCTTAGCGGATGTGTACTAAAGTCTTAGAACATAGCTTTTGCTTCGAAAAATAGAGCTATCCAACCAGCAGAATCTGAAGTTTTCTAAAGTTAAATGAAAGAAGACGATCAGAAAATTGAAAAGTACGGCTAAAATAGCCATGAAGTCTACGGTGCGGATGGTGGGTGTAAGAACGACCGGAAAATTTTTGGTTAATGCGTGCTCGTATGTTGATGTTTAAAGAAAAATGAATACATATTCGAATATAGTCAAACAACAAATGGCCTAACTTTAACATTTATCATAGCTTTCCCACACGTATTCGGATCGCGATAATCCGATGTATAAAAAATAGGCAATAGGCGCGCATCTTAATTTAAATATTTTTTTTAAATCTTAGAAAGAAAAAAATCACGTAAATATGGAAGTCTGAAATATGTTTTAAATTATAACAATTTTCTTCCAACTTCGAGCCGATTGCGACTTCTTCCACTATAGCCGGATTTTTTTTAATTTGGAATATTTACTAATTGATTTGTTTAGTTTCATCTTAGACGAATCATTTCATACAACGACAGGAATATGCAAAAAGCTGGGTTATCACTTCGACTTTTCTTTATCTATGTTGAAAATGCTGTTTTGAATTGTATTGAAGTGTAATATTGCTAATTTAATAAATTCATGACATTGCTAAGGAATTTTTAATTGGAAAAGTCTGCTACCGAGCATGCTTAGAAAATAAAGCAATTGCTAGGAGATTTGTCGAGCGATTACTTTAAATTTGGGCTTTATTCATACCAAATTAGCTTGTTCTAAAAGTGAAAGCTCCTGACAGAGAAAACAGCTGTCAAAAAAAACTTTATTCATATCAACCGAAGCAATTGCTTTAAGCGACTGCTCGACTGCTCGATTTAGTTTAGCAAAAGCAATTGCTAGGTTTTTTTCATATCACCTAATATTTCTCCTCTCATCGGTTTTCATTACCGATGTCCAGACTTAGCATCCACTTTTCGGTCAGCTGCTCCCGTGACTTGAAAATACGTTCGCTTCTTACTTGAGATCCTTCGCGCAGCAATTCCAATTCTAGTTGGTGCTTTCCGCCAGAAAGAAGCGATCTTTTTCGGCTTGTTCTGCTAGGATCCATCGATCCTTCTCTGCCGTTTCTTTCCTAAGTCTATCTTCCAATTGCTTTTGCTCCTCCTGTTGTTGCAACCCAAGCCGGGCCAGCGAAGATGTTGAATGTTTTGAGGAAGTAGATTGCAGTGTTTTGAACGAACTAGTATTCGTTTTCCTGGACCTTCCGGAACATTGGGCACAATGGAACGATTTGTCGGCAATAGAGGCATTGACTCCGGCGCAATGATAATGCCACCACTGGGAGCACTCGTCATATGTCACCATTTCCTAGATTTCATCCGGCTGCGTGCATCCTACGCATCCTGCTGAGATTTGCAGGTTACGTTGATTGGAATCTGTAGCACTCATTCCGCAGATTATTTTTGAGCATGTTTGGGTTTTTTGTAGTCTGTCTCCGATAGAATTAATTCCGTTTAATGACGGGAAACTGTCCTCGACAGGAACTCAACTACAAAGGCATATTTATTAAAAATTGAGGTACAACAAAAACATGTTCAGTTACTTACAAATAGTTCCCTTTCCTAACTCGTCTGTACTCGAGTGCTACGTTCCGGCGTTCCGGATACAGATTGCCTAGCATCTGATCAGATGTTTAGATTAACAAATATTCCAATTCTATATCAAATAAACATACATCGCAAACGGGCCAATTTGAGCTCAATTGCACTTTAAATTTGGCTCTAGAAACCGGAATGTTCGACAAGAACGCGCTACGCCAACCTCAAGCAACAAATCGCTAGATTTGGGAAAACCACCAATTAGTATTGAAGGCGATTATATAAGTTATATAGTTTCAACATACTTGGAGAAATCAGAAATCTAATATTATCCACCACAAATTCGCGAAAAGCAAAGCACGTTTAACAAAACACGTTGCGACAAGATCCAGAAATACAATAAAAATACCGTTATTTTTCCATCTGACGTTTACCGCTTTTTTCTTACACGCTCAAACTGGAAACCCAATCTGTGGGCTATAATCCCACGCAACACAAAGGTTTTAAAAGGGGGTTTTAAGAGATGCTCTTCTAGAACTAAGGAATTGAGCTGTAATTCTTTACCAAACTACTTACCTTCTTCATTTAAATGACGTGGAATGATGAACAAACATTCTGGGTTTATTTTGAATCAGAAAAAAACAGGTTGGAATTCAAAAATTTTGATTTTTTTTTTCAGTAAACCACACTTTTTCCAGTTTTAAGTCGTAGATAGCAGCACTATCTTGGAGTTAAAACCAAATTAAGTTTCAATATTGATTTTCCAGGTTTAATTAGACCCATATTCGTCATTTCGAGGTACTTTTCCAACACAGTTTTGTTGGAGTTCACGCTGCAGAAAGCTTTTCTGGATTTGCAAAAAAAACACCAGCACTAGAATATTCCACCGCCAAAATTCCGGCTCATCTTAACTTCCGATTCAATTGCAAACCATACCAATGATACTGATAGCCGTCTGGCCCAACAAGCTCCATCAAAAAGTAAAAAAACATAAGTATTTTTGAATTTGAGGCCTATTTTTTGGATTCAAATTCCTTAATGCTAGAGGAGCATCTCTTAAAACCTCCTTTTAAAACCTTTAATAACCTTTGGAACTCTAGAAAACTCCTTAAAATGCAGTTATCTATTCAAATAATCCGTAGAGGCATTATTATTCACTTTAACACAGTAAATTTTTAGAAATATTCTTGTTTTTGTTGAAAAGCACAAGTTCTCATTTCGCATCCATTTTTTTCATATTTTGGTCCTCAACGCCAATTGCTACGTCCAAAAATAGTAAACTTATGCTTGATTCATCCGTTAAGCAATTCAAAACAAACTGTAGGAAGAAAGTTTTGGTGGTTTAGATTCATTCATATTTTAACAAGCAAAACACATAGTGGTACTCTTCTTATTTCGGTCGTTGTATTTTTTCAAACATCGAGCAGACCAGTATAGGCAGCCAAATCATTCAGGAGGCGCAAGCAAGTGTAGGGATTTTTTAAAAGGCAAACCCCTACTTGAAGCAGAAACTTCGAAATGAAAAGGGTGAGATGAGAACACGTGCAGTCTTCACCATGTGTCTATGTATGGGTGAGTTTCGAGTCCATCAGTAAGTGCAGATGATACAGATAGATGAGCTTGCGCTTCCCTTCAACGGAGGAGGGTTGTTTCGTACTTCTTCTTCTTCTTTCTCTCCAGGCTGAACTTGTTTTCCTGCTCTTATTTTTAGTCAGTTGCTTCTGCATTCTGGCTGGACCACAAATCTCCGATCCCTTCTTGCTGCCTAAACCTATAGGCATGCGTGCTGCGACGCGATCCAACTGGAATTGGCAATCCCTCCCGAGTGCAATTTCGTGCATCTGCAGCCTCACTGCATTGCAGTGACATCGAATGATCTCGCAGGAGTGCGTTTAGTGCTGCTTTGTACTGGACTGGTTCAACTTTAGACAATCGCAAGGAATTTGTTTCAACTGATTGTTGAAAAATTAATAACTTTTGTGAAGCTTGATTAACGCGTAATTACTAGCATTCAAGTAACAGTCTACGTTAGGCGTTTTCGGGAATCAGTCATCGGGTGTAAATATTCATCAAACCGTATCAGGAACAATTGAATCGATTTATTTGACATGGTACGTTTATTTTTAAAAGTCTAAAACAATTTACACAGTCTCTTGTAGTCTACCGCAGGTTTAGATGGTTTCTTCTCCTAAATAGAATATGGTTGATACAATTAAATATTTAACCTATGAATTATTTGTCGAGTAACGTCAACGGTAGAGTTCTTCTATAATATTTTTGTTCTGTTTCAACTACATAGTTTGAACTAGATAAACATGCATACATACGTGTGATGGTTAGTTTCGTAAAAATCGTCTTTTCGAAAGACGATTACATTTTTTTTTGTTTTTTTTTTTTAAATAAAACGTTTGTTGTTATCAAATAACAGTTGTCACTCCGAATGATCGTGTGGTGTTGCGTCGTGTTTGATCCTCGAAAACACGACTCACTGGGAAGATACAGATCACAGTCTCTCTCGATGATATCGCACTTTTTAGTTTTTGTTTCTCTTAAATTTCGTCTAATTGCATTGTTTTTTTTTTCTTCAGTTTTCTAACTTTGACCAATTTCGCCTACTTCGGCATCTAAAATGACGGTTAAGATCGTTTGTTTTGATTTAGGTTAAGAATCGTTGAAAAATGTAAAGGTTATGTTTACAAGTCCAGGCGTTTATGATTGGTGGATATTTGACGGGTTTGACCCTTCGGAACAATTTTACAGAACACCATGAATTTGTCGGTGTGCGTGTCTGAATATCAGTATGTTTCTCTACGTGTATGTTTGTGTTTGTGTGGCCCAGTTCAAGGACATCCCAACAGATGGCGGTGTTTGTCGATTTCCGACTGATGGAACCAGGATGCAATTTGAAGGCCGACTATTAAACGACCTTTCTAGACTTCTTCATACCGTTTTGTGGTTTGGGCACGGAAGAGGACAGCTTGTTGGCAGTTTGGGACTTCTTGGATTCCGTTTCGGTGGACTCGAGCACACTCAGTGCGATGGCAAACTGGGCCACGTAGTAGGTCACCATAATCGCGGTTTGGGCGTTCTCGATTGGATTGTAGAACTTGTCAAAGGCGATAATACTGTCGGAGATCACGAACAGGATGCTCCCAATTCCGCAGAGTGTCCGCAGAACATTCTAAAAAAAACACATTCGAAACGTCAACTTGTCATAACCTTAAAACCCAAACATAAACAAACCTTAGGACAGTTGATCCGGGCTAGGGATCGCCAGCACATGGTCACCAGTAACACTCCATAAACTGGAAGACATATCTTGATGATGGTTGGGAGGTTTTCGAACATCAGAGCTACGGCGGCCACTCCGAAACAGAACAGCGGAATTCCGATCCAGGCTCGAAGCGGACGGAACCCGAAGGCTGATATGTAGAAGATCTGAGCCACCGCAAAGCCACCCATGCCGGCCTCGAAGAGGTCATAGTTCAGCAGCAGATCTCCCAGGCAGGAGATCACGAGCCCCAGCAGAATCAGGTGTTTGTAGCGGTGGCTGGAAGTAGATAAATTTTCTCCTTAACATAACCTTAAAAATTCACAATTAAACGGAAAACAAACCTGCGTTTGAAGAGAAAGCCGGTGAGTACCACAAACGCCCACAGGCTTACGATTGGGAGACATTTAAGTACCGTCGATACGACGGTTCGTCGTTGGGTTTGTCCGATGAGAGAGAAGTAGAGGGCCACCGTGACGAAGAACGGTAGCATCCGGGGTCCGGCAAACTTGGTCTGAAATGAAGAAAACATTTCTGGATAAGATAAGCCAATTTCATTTAATACAGCTTCGATAATTACGGGCAGTAATTGAAAATGCTGTTGTTTGTTTGTTTTGCGAGATAACATCGTCACTGGACTGACCATGAATTTTGGTATTTGATGCCTCTGACGACTTCCATCAGTTTGGCTTTAATCTTTGACCTCATGAAGTTCTAAGCTAGCATTATACCAGACACCCGAAAAGGATATAGCCTATGGACCATTGAAGGCGAACCTATCTGCGGTAGTCAGATTTATGTAGATGGATACAGAGAGAACAAATGCTGACAGTACACTAATGTTTATTTTTAATGTTTTTTCTTGCTCCTGGATCCTACCCAAGAGACTAAAGCAACTGTAAAATCATAAACAAATGGACCGTACTGACTTTTTGGAACCAAAACGTCAGGTCCCATTCAATTTGATCCCAAATTGAACCCTTCGTTTCATGATTTTTTATTTTTCCTCAAAAAATTTTTTTAAACAGTTGGAAATGGTGTGTACATCAAGAAAAAAAAGTAAAATAAAATACGATTTTTCCATTTTTCTATACATTAATTGTTGCATATTTGTTTCTTTATGAAACGAAGAAGTGCTATTTTTGAAAATGTTCCATCTTTAAGCTTAATTTAAGTCATATAAACTCAATATTAACATTTTATCAAAAACATACAAAGAAGGTTTTGCTTACGATCTCTTGAACTAAATCAAAAAAATTGCAATATGTCATAGGATGGCTAAGATATGGCGGATCAAAATTTTGATGTTTTTGATAGGGTGATCCCAAACTTTTGTGCGGTAGTGTAAGTAAGGCCACTCCAAGGTGGGGAGGGGGGTGGGTTTCAAAATTCAAATTTAGCTAGAATTAAAAAAAAAATACAAAAATTGCAGGAGATTGATTTTTAAACCATTTTCCTACTCATTAGCAAACTTGAAAAAAAAACTGATACAAATAAATGTTACAAATCAATGCTTTTTCCGATAAGTCATTTAGAGATTGCTTGAATATAAATTTTAAGCACAGACGCTTAGCTTAGCTTAGCTTAATTGACTTCTCACATCCGACCTGGATCATTGAACACGAGATGATCCATAAATTTTTGAACAGTGAAATGATTTTTTTAGAAATTGGTTACTGAATTTAATTTAAGAAAAAAGAAAACATTTTATTTTATTTCAAGAGTTCCAGTGATCTAAGTCAGTGATGAAATCATTTTTTATACTCAAATTCTTCCAGTTATCAAAATAAAAGGCTTAAAAGTTCAAAATAAAAACTTTATATCTTAAAAATAAAAACTTTATATAAATATAATTTTACGTATTCAGTTCTTTATAAAGGTTAATACTAACAAATATAGGAAACTTCATTTTTTGATCGATCAATACAAAACTGATACATATAAAAATATGGAACTTCAAGTTTTGTTGTAGTTATATTGCCAGTGGTCGGCAACCTTTTGAGTCGGAAGAGCCAAAAACTTCAATTTTTCAACATTTCAGAGCTTGAAGAGCCACATTAAAGATTTAGTGTTTATGTTTTTAATAAAAAAAAAACAAACAAAATATATGAATGAACAAATGAACATTAGTTTTACAAAAATTAACTATTAGAGTTTTTTCTTACTCTTGGATATTTCTTTTAAATCTGTTTCTGATTACCTATAAGTACATGAATTCTCCTCTGGATTCTCATGGTTTGATTTTGTATCAATATTATTGAGTTGTCTTAAATCGAGTCAAGGAAATTCAAAATCCTTATCTAGCTTAAATGAATACTTTGTATGGTGTTAAAGCGAAAGATTTGAACATATTAACATAAGCTGAATATTTATAATTTCTTCGGCAAAGAAAAGCTTATAAAATAAAAAAAAAGTGAAGAGAAATGAATTTTCTTAACATTATCATGCTTTTTATGACAATCCCCAGATTTAGCATATCCTTTCCAAAACTCAGAAGTATGAGGTAAAATTCAACTGATATATATGTGTAAAATTTTAATTTTCAAAAATTATGCTCCTGACGACTGGTAGAATTTTCAAAATTAATGACATCAAGCAAACGTGTTTTCAGAATTTTATGCATCTGGAAAATTCATAAATCTCATTTTATGTCATAAGTGAATCTCCAGTATTGTGAGTCCAATTGAATGAAGAATAAAATTCAATACATTTTCGATTATTCATCGATGCTTTCTAAAGCATAGTTTACAGGAAAAAATGCCGTGGTTTGACCAGTTTTCATCTAGAAAAAAAAGTGATTTTGTAGTGTTCATTGAAAATTCATGACAAATAATACAGAAATAGAAACAAACCATGTTAAGTGGAAAAAAAAGTTCAAGGATACTTTTAATGTTTCGAAACAAAAATTAATAAGAATAAATCATCTAATTCTAGTAACTAAAGAAGTAACTCTCAATTAAAAATATAAAAAAACCGTTACTGAAACTTGGTTCGAATGTGCTTTTGGTAAACATCGGCTGCAGCCATCACACTTGAAATTCAAAGTGAGTTCATAATGTTGTTATAAAAAAACATTGGTAATTTACTTTTCGAGTTATTTAACTTTGTTTAAAAAATTTAACAAAATGTGAGTTTAAGTTCTTTTTTATCACTTTAAATGTTTCCCACATGAAAAAATTATAATTAAAATATCTATTGCAATATGTCAACAGTTAGAGTATAATAAAAACTTCATAATTTCCTTCTTTTCAAAGCAATAGTAAACTCTAATTTTTTTTATTATCACGGAATTAATAATAAATTGTCCAATAACTTTTGTTTATCCAGTAATAATCTGTAAAATAGGACTCAAAATACTGCATTTATCTAAAACCTAGAACATTGCGCCTTAAAGCAGGCAATTACTATAGCGTAGTAGACAAACTTTTAAAATCCACTTTGTCTAATACTTACAAACTGTGAAATGCGAACTAATATGGCCAAAAATAGTCACCTTTTATCTTTGGATTTTCCAAAATTTTTCTAATGGTCAGGGCAGTAGAGGACCAAGTATCGTTCTAATTAACTGCTAGTTAACTTTAGGAGCATTTAGCATATTGAAATTACACGCTATCAGAAAATGCAAATGACGGCGAATTGCTAAATTTTTCCATTGAGTTCCTAAATTTTGAACTCAAAACCAAGTAATATCCGGGAAAATTCAGCCAAAATTAAGGTATTAGTCAACAGAAAACGCTGACAAATAAACACACGAAAAATGCTTGCAAATTTATTTCACTTATATAAACAAGTTGGAAATTAGGAACTTCGAAAAAAATCTTCGAGCAATCTGGAATCCTAATAAGGTATCTATATTCAGATACATTAAAATTATCGTTTCAATCCAAATGAATAGGATAGGACTGCGGTGGGTTTTCCAATAAAGTCTGCTTCATTTATTATTGGAACAAATTCTTTTGCTCATTGTGGCGCTCCTAGTGGATGGATTTGGAAACTTTTTTCACCCACGTGTCGGGAAATTCATTACCTTTCACCATGTATTTATGTCATAACACCAAACGATAGCATTTTGTAAACAACCGCCAAGGAAGCCGAACGGAGAGATCAAATTGTGCACAGTTTTCTTGAAAATCCATTGTTGTCGGCATCGAAGCTAGCTAAACAGCTTAAAATGCCCAGAAATACCGTATGGCGTGTTATCAAGCAGTACAAGGAAACATTGACGACGGCTCGGAAGCCGCATTCGAAGCGTCGGAGTGGAACTGTCGACCGGAAACTGCGTGGGAAAGTCATCAAGGCCGTCAAGAGGAATCCCAATCTTTCAGACCGCGATTTAGCCAATAAGTTCCAGGCCGCTCACTGTACGGTGCGACGAATTCGTCTCCGGGAAGGAATAAGGTCATTCCGAGCCAGCAAACAGCCAAATCGGACGCTGAAGCAGAACAATGTGGCCAGAATCCGTGCTCGAAAGCTGTACGACCAAGTGCTGACCAAGTTCGACGGATGTATTCTGATGGACGATGAGACCTACGTGAAGGCGGACTTTGGGCAAATCCCAGGTCAAAAATTTTATTTGGCGACGGCTCGGGGGGATGTATCTGCAAAATTTAAGTTCGTGTTTGCGGATAAATTCGCCCGCAAGTACATGATTTGGCAGGGGATATGCAGTTGTGGACAGAAAACCAAAGTCTTTCTCACTGACAAGACAATGACATCAGAAGTCTACAAAAAAGAGTGCCTACAGAAACGGATTCTGCCGTTTATTCGTGCCCACGACCGTCCAGTTATGTTTTGGCCGGACCTCGCAAGCTGCCATTACAGCAAAACGGTTAAGGAATGGTACGCAACGAACGGGGTCAGCGTAATACCGAAGGACCTCAACCCCCCAAACTGCCCCAGTTCCGGCCGATAGAGAAATACTGGGCAATCACGAAGCGGAGGCTTAAGGCAAAGGGAAAACTTGTTAGGAACATGACTCAAATGAAGAACTGGTGGAATCAAATCGCCAAAACGGTGGACGAAAAGGATGTGCGCCGCCTAATGTGCCGTATTACGGGAAAAGTACGAGATTTTCTTCGAAACAGCAATGAATAATTTTTTTAATTTTTTTTCTATAAAAGAGTAAAGAAAATGCTACATTTGTATGAAAAACAAATTATGAATTCGTTAATAAATTGATTAATGAGATTGATTCTGCGCTGTAATACAAGAACTCCTGTCCGCATCATGTTAGATACATTACAATGGCTATCTGTTCGACAACGTGTCACATTCCTCACAATGCTCCTTATATTCAAAATAACCAAAGGCATCGCTCCCGAATATCTCCAACAATGGATAATAAGAGGTACGGATCTGCATCGCTATGAAACCCGTTTTTCGAATGAAATAAGATCGGCCTCATTCCTCCTGGCTTCGTCACAAAACTCTCTGTTCTACCGTGGTGTGAAAATGTTCAATAGTTTACCGAGTGAAATTAAAAATGAACAAGTCCTAGCTAGATTTAAGAATAAGTGTTTGACGTTTGTGAAAACTAGAATAAGTTTATAAGTACGTGTTCTAAATGTGTGTAATTCAGTTACCTGGTGATGATGATCAACTGAACATACGTCTCTGGGCCGCATATGACACCTTTACAAAAGCAACGCGATTTGGGGCGCGGTAAAACCCTTTCTTGGACTCATATGTGTGTGGGCGGGACTTTTCCCAAAATAACCCTTATCCCAGATGGTCCCTGTTCAAAAGTTGAAACAAAGACAGTAGTAGCACGAACAGTAAAAAAAAAATCAAGATGGACGTACATGGGAAAGTTAAAAGTGAATAAAGTGATGGAAAATGAACTGACATATGGCTAAAGACTGTAAAATATCTAATAAGATAACTAGCCCAAATCCCATGTACGGGGGAGTAGAGGTGGGCCATCATCATCAATATAAAAATAAATGACTGAACTACACGCAATTGTTTGTGTTCCAATATTAAATGAAGCAGACTTTATTTTAATGTTGTTACGCATCAAAGTAGTAAATATTTTTCGAAATTTTTTATTTATTCTTATACGATTTTCATTTTCCGCTGATGCAAAAGCAAAAAAAAAGTTTAATAAGGCTTCAAAAAATGCTATATTCCCATTTGTTTTTTTTCTCAGGTGTTTCCTACAACGGATGCAAGTTTAAAATTTTCTTCTGGACCTATGAAAATCCGTGTGCCAGGTCACAAGATTCAATTACCGGTTTAGTACGATTTTTTATTCAAATATATATATATATATATATATATATATATATATATATATATATATATATATATATATATATATATATATATATATATATATATATATATATATATATATATATATATATATATATATATATATATATATATATATATATATATATATATATATATATATATATATATATATATATATATATATATATATATATATATATATATATATATATATATATATATATATATATATATATATATATATATATATATATATATATATATATATATATATATATATATATATATATATATATATATATATATATATATATATATATATATATATATATATATATATATATATATATATATATATATATATATATATATATATATATATATATATATATATATATATATATATATATATATATATATATATATATATATATATATATATATATAATATTTGCGCAGTTAGCTAAAGAGTTGCAGCCTCATACACTGAACCCAAAATCACACTTAAAATACACTTGAACTTAAAAGTAAACATTCAGTGAATTTGTTCGTTTCAAGTGACTCATGTACATTTCACTTGCCCCTCACTTAAATTTAAAGTGAGCGAGTCAATATTCACTTACTGATCACTTGGTTTTTAGTGACTGGCACTTGAATTCTACTCGATGTCCACTTACTTCTCTGCTCACTTGACCAATCACTTAAAATTCAAATGAATCTACGAATAGCGCATGTCAACAGTGTTGGGATGAAATTTGTTATTGTGGTTTGGAAAGGAAACTTAAACGAGTTATGTTTCTACTAGTAGACGCAGAAAAAGAGTTATTTTTTAGTATTAAAACCATTGTATACTTCCAGAGCTCGATAAAAATATCGTTTAGTATTGCAATGGTGTTAGTTGTTTCTTATAGATGGTAAATTGTGATAAATAAACCGTAACTATAATATTAAATTATATTTTTTCTTTATTTCTACTTTTTCAAACCATCAAGTCCTGGAGATACTATCCAATTACGATTTTTGGGAACTTTCAGTCGCAATAAAAATAAAAGTAAGTATCATGAAATCAGTGAATAGTCGAAAAATATAAAAATTATTTATTTCCCTTCGCATAAAACAGCAACAAAAATATCCAGTCTGAGTGGAAATTTTTTTCAAGTCGGATCATTTATTTGGACCCAATACATTAATTAGAAAAAAAACTGTTATTTTTCCTTTTTTTTATTTATTTCAATAACTAGCTGATCCCGTACGAACTTCGCTTCGCTTTCAATCATTAATACATGAAGATAAGTTTAGATTATTGAATTCGATGATTTTTTTTTGTCAATATTGGGTAAAACATTCAACAGTGTTTAAAGTCGCCACTTTTCCTTGTCCTTTAACTTGAAAATAAATTTATGAGGTTTATTGGCTTGTTGATGAAATGTGTGTTCAATGGAAGTTAGTCGAAACAGGTTGAAATAGGTCGAAACAAGTAGGAATGGATTTTGACAGTTGATAATCTGTCTCTTTCCAATTGACTTCGATCGATTTCAACCAGGTCGTCCGTTGAACATACTTACACCAATATTAATGCATGTTTTGTGCGTTTGGCACACGCAAAATATAAAAAAAACAGAGCGCCGGGAAAATTTCGACGCGTTTCGTAACGGGCAAGAAAACAAGCTAATTTTCCGATACAAATTATGAATCAGAGCCTATTATGTCGCGGTCGGCTCCACCGGTCGACGGAGGGCTTCTATTTCAGCGATGGTTCCGTTCAGTGCATCCCCACCCGGAATAGGACTGCCAGGTGCTGCAGCAACAATTGGAGGAGCCAGTAGACCTAATCCCGACATCATGCCTACAATAATATGGTGGTTTCGTCGGTGCTGGTCAGCGAATGGACGGAACAAAATGCCCCGGACAGACGAACCTACTTCTGAATCATCAATCAAATTTCCTGGGAAAGGCCGGACGAAGTTATAGCAGCAAAAAATTGCTTTTCCAGTGCCCCTGGATGAAGTACCGGTCCGATAAAGGTAATCTAATATTTTTCCGTAAGAACCTTTTTTTCTGACTGGTATTAAAAATGAATCTTGTATTTACAGGAAAAGTACTACCATAACTTTAACACCAAGGAATCACCGGAATATGTTGAGTTGAAACAGAAAGTCGGCGACAAACGGGTTGTTAGGAAAGCTGCCAAGTTGGAATTAAAAAACGGTTACAGCTGCTTCCGGTGGTGCGATACTGATGTTGATTCTTCCGGTTAGAACGCTCGTAGAATCACCAGCACCGGCCAATGCTAGCTATTTCTTACGTCTTTATCCGATAGGGGAGCATAGTTTCGGCACAGAATTCGTCCTATGGATCAAGCCATGGCCATGGCTTGAAGCTGGCTACTCAACAGAAATGATCCCGCTATCGGATCAGGTACATTAAACTATTAAAGTTTAAGTTAATTCAATTATAAAAAAATAATTTTGTCTCATAGGTTCTCGATTTTTGGAATAAGTAATAGAAGATATTTGGATAGTTCGGATGTTTTTAAACGTATCCGGAAGATGTTATTCCTGAATGTAGTCCGGTCCGCGTTTTTATATCGAGATAAAAACTAAAAGCTGGTCATGACCCGAACCTAAACAACTCTGTCGGGAGCATCAACCGCATCAGGAACATTGGTTTTCCAAAAACTTTGGTGTGGAATGTAAGATTGATCTAAGGTTTATTTTATTAGATTTTTTTTACTGACAATGTTTTTTTTTAAGGATGAATTGAACTTCAAACAACGACATTCAACTGGAAGTTTTCGTTGATAGATGCCCCCTTAGACGGAAGATTTCAAACACGGAGAAAGAAAGTGTTCGAAGGAAGGAAGCTATTCCGACTACAAGACACTACCGGGAAGTTCTTTTGAAGTTATCTGCCTTTCTGGTATCTCTTGTCAGCCAAAGCAGGAAGATGACCCTGGTAGAATGTACGAAACTCGTCGCATTTGACCTCGAAAACCGAAGTGAAGGTTCGGACATCGAGGGGAGACTGCCCCCATTTTTCGCTTTCTGGACGTTTGAAGTTTCTAAAAATAAAATAAAAAACATAGTTAAATACAAAGGCAAAAAACTACAGTCGAACTTTATAAGTGAAACTCTGAATATATATAGTTTTTATAAGTACATTCATATTGAAATTTTCTCAATAAATTCAGACTCTGTTGTATAAAAAGCTGATAAAGAATAGCATTTATATTTATTTTTTACCATGTATTTCCGTATTCGACATCCCAGGTCCTAAATTTTAGTGGAACGGCATCCGCTGTATCCGAAACTCGACGGCAAAAAATCGGCAAAGTAATCTGGATCTGCAATATAAAAACAGAAAAAAAGTTCACTTCATTATTGTCAATGCAGTTGAAATCCGAATTTCAAATGTCCCCGAGTCACTTGGGCTTTGAGCATCTTAATCTCTTCTCCAGCCCTTATATCATACGTTGGTACGGATCGCGTTAGTGAAATTGATCCGGCAAACGCTGTACCTCCCGCAAGCACCACATCAAACCGTTTGATTGCGGTGCCAGCATAGATCATGTTTAAAAAAAAATGCTACGTGCACTACAAAATGGCTATTATGTGCCTAAAACTTATTTTATTCCTACCTGATGTTAGCCTGTTTGCTGTGGAAACCGGTACGGTAACTTCCAAAGTTCCCTTGAGTGAGGTGCATCAGAACAATCTCCTCCATAATTGCTGACAAACCGTCTTCTACCGCACAGCACAAAAAGAATCGCAGGAAGAGTTGGCACAGCGACAATCCCACCGACACGAAACATACAGAACCGACAGCCGACTGAATCAAAACATCCAGAGCACGAAAATGAAATGGCGAAAACGAAACAAAATCATGCTCTCTGTCTTTGTCTGACACACACGCTACATGTGTGTTAGTGTGGTAGACAGTGGTCTGAATATCACTCATTTTCAATGAATGTTCCTGATTGCACTTCGCAACTGAACGAATAGCGATCGGGTTTTGTTATTGATTGCTACTGGACCTATCCGATCATCGTTCGTTCTATTCATCGCTAACATATAGATCACCTCGCACGATGCTTGCTGTCAAAACAGTGCAGCACTATCATCCAATTGGAATCTCACCAAAGAGCGATGCATATGGCGAATCATGTTCGTCTAGGATCAGGAGTGAATGGTTCAGGAAGTGAGTGAGTGATACATTCAACCGATCATTAGCAAATGTTGTTTGTTTTTAAACATAGCCAATTAATAAATTTATTTGAATTTACAGCGTTTTTTACACCAGTAAGAATAAAATCAAATTGTAGTTGTCTTTGTGAGGGAAAGATGTTCACTTCCGCCGTGTTTTCGATTTCAAAAAAACCAGGCGGATACTGAGTGAGTGACATTCAGAATGGATCAGTTTGTATCTCCCTCATCTCTGATATGCGATGTTTGCAAAATCGATGATTCTGAATGATGCGACTCGGTTTGCATAGCTGAGTGGAGCGCTGATCGAGATTGCATACCAGTCGGGCGAAGCAGTTGCGAGAGGCGCTTTCCTATTATACAGTCAGAATGTTTCAAATAAGAAACGTATCCTGAGTGTTTATTTTGATTGATTTTCTGACCATTGGTGGTAGAAATGAATCCTGCTTTCGAGCTGGATCGGTTTCGACTAGTTTCGATCGATTTCAACTTGCTCCGTTGAACAACGACCAAAACATGAGCCCGTTGAACAACGACCACTTGACAGAAACTAGTCGAAACCAATCGCTACTTACGATTGAACGCAGCTGAAATACATGTGAAAGTGTTTTATTCTCGACCAGTTGCAACCCACGACATTATCACAGAAACACGTAAAATTTCTTTATATGCACGACTCTTGACCTTTATACTAAAATTGACCTCACTCAAAATTATTGCATAAACGTCCCATGGCCCGAATTTATAAACGACCCCTTTCACCAACCCCTGACAATAAAATTTAAAACCTGGAAGCAATAGACCGTCCCTCAAAACTCCAATGTGGAAAAATCCGTTTCAATCCAATGTGTTATAACGTCTATATCGCAAAAATATTGAGCAGTAGATATGAATGACCCCTTTGGCTGACCCCTGTTCCTCAATTTGATACCTGGAATCGATTGCTCGTCCCTCAAATTACTCATGTGTATATTTTCATCCCAATGATGCGATGTATAATTCCGCCAATATCACAAAAAAATATACAGTTTATATAGATGACCCCTTTGACCGACCCCTGACCCTCAATTTTATACTTGGAATCGACAAATCATCCCTCAAAACACTAATGTGTTAATTTTCATCACAATCTTATGTATAACTAGCTGACCCGGTGTGCTTTGCTACCCCTTTCAAAGTCGAATAATATTTTCCGATTTTTTTCAATTTTTTATTGTTTTGTTGGCATCATTTTAAGCCAAACTATAACATAATTCATAACCAACCGCTAAAAAATGAGAGCTGTAGCAGAAGTTTCGGATTGCAACACAAAAATAACTTTAACTAATATTCTGAATCTTGCTCTATAAATTTGGGTTAAAGATCTGATAATTTTCATCTGTTTCTTTAAGCTTCGCCCTAAAAAAGGAGGATAACAAATTAATCGAACGCAAACAATCTTACTTATAAAATATGTTCGTTTTTGCTTGATATGTTCTGGATTTATGCGAAAAAAATGATAAGAGAGCCCCATCTCCCTGTCCTTCCCTTCACTCCCTGTTGAATGGAAGTCGTAATCTTTATAATTCCATTTTTTTTCGTTCCCAAAAATCCTATTATATCAAATATAGTTTCATTGGTTGATAAGTTTTAAAGCTTTACAAAAAAATTTCTATGGAACTCCCTACTTTCTTCCCCTCTCCTACACTGTAAAGCGTAAGGGTCTATAACAATCGTAGAAACATATCTCGTAACCAAGTACCTTTCCATGCCATATTTATTCCATTTGTTGGCTTCGTTAGCATAAATTGAGAACTTATGCTAACAAAATTGTATTGGGCTCACCTCCCTCCTCCTATGTACCTACTCACTGAAAGGAGGATGGTGTGTCAGATAATCATAGAATCATACCAAAATGATTTTCCATGTTCAGTTTTTTCCATTTCAAGGATTTTGTAAAAAAAAAATTAAATGTAAGCTTTCCTCTTCCCTTATTTTATTCCCAATTCTATCATCCCACTGCAAGAAAGGAATTGTTTGACATAAAAAATGTCTCGTATTGAAATACACTCCCATGCCAAATTTGAATTTATTTGCTTTGTAAATTCTTGAGTTATGCATAAACTTGAAAGGAAGTAGCATCCCCCTTCCGTTCTTCCCATTGAATGGAGGGGTGAGAACTTAATATTCATAGAAGTATTTTTTGTACTCAAATTCTTCTTGATACCAAATTTTATTTCATTTGCTTTATTAATTCTCGAGTTATGCAAAAAAAAATTGTATGGAAGCCCCCTTTCCCCCTTTATATCCTTCCGCTTAAAAAAGATGGGGCTTCAATTTATAACAGAAACATTTCTCATATCCAAATACCCTCACATGCCAAATATGATTCAATTTAGGGAGACCTTTTTTCCCTTTTTTCATCCACCTTTTTGAAGGAGTAAGGGATACCAAATATTCATAGAAGCATTTCTCGTACCCAAATATCGTTCCATGCCAAATTTGGTTCCATTTGCTGTTGTAGTTCTTGAGTTATGCAATAAAAATTGTATGAAACTCCCCTCCCTCTTTCCTTTCTCCCCGCTGGAAGAAGTAAGGGGTCTCAAACAATCATTAGAACATGTCACGTTCCCAAATATCCGCCCATGCCAAATTAAATTCCATTTGCTTGATAAGTTTTTGAGTTATGTAAAAAATATTAAAGAGGGCTCCTCCCCCTTTATATCTACCTTACTGGAAAGAGGGAGGGGTCTCAAATAATCATAGAAATATTTTCGTATCCAAATACCTACCCATACCAAATTTTGTTCCATTTGCTTTATTGGTTTTTGAGTTACATAAAAAAATATGAAAGAGGCCCCTCCCCCTTTCAACTGCAAAGAGGGAGGGGTCTCAAATAATCATTGAAATATTTTTCGTATCAAAATACCTTCCCATGCCAAATTTGGTTCCAATATCTTGATTAGTTTTCGAGTTATATGAAAAAATTTAAGGTAGCCCCCCTCCCCCCCTTCCTATCACCCCACTGAGAGGAGGGAGGGGTACCTAATATTCATTGAAATATTCCCCGTTTCCAAATACCATCCCATGCCAAATTTCATACCATTTGCTTGATTATTTCTCGAGCTATGCAAAAAATTGTCTTTTGCATGAAAGGCCCCTCCCCCCCTTCCTGTTAGAGGGAGGGGTCCCAAACCATAATAGGAACCTTCCCCGGCCTCTAATACCCTCACCTGTCAAGTTTCACGTAAATCGGTTCAGTAGTTTCTGAGTCTATAGGGAACAGACAGAAAGACAGACAGACAGACAGAAATTCATTTTTATATATATAGATAACGCCAATATCACAAAAACAGTGAACAGGTTATATGGACAACCCCTTTGGGCGACCTCTGATCCTAAATTTGATACCTGGAATCGATTTTTCGTCCCTCAAGACACTCATGTACAAATTTTTATTATAATCCAATGACTTTCAGAAGAGGTCTTCAGTAAATCTGAGAAAATTTTTCATCATTCCTGGTCCTAATGAGCATCCATGCCAAATTTCAGCTCTTTAGGTCTTAAGACGGCTCAATCTATAGAGGACAAACAAACAAACAAACAAACAAACAAACAAACAAACAAACAAACAAACAAACAAACAAACAAACAAACCCACAGAAATTGCTTTTTATATATATAGATAAATTGGTTTGAATCACAAAGTTTATTGATAATTGAAATGCCGAAATTCCACCTGATTTTTAAGATAAGTTAACCACCGTTAATTAATTTTGTAAATTTATTTTTCGGCATATCGGTGAAAAGTAGTTATGAAATTGATAAAGATGGATAGAGAAGTGAGAAGAAAATTAACAGATGTTGAAGAGAGCGAAAGAGCATTTTTGCGAGGAAACTTATTAACGTACACCATACTTTACCCTGCAACATTTCATTATTTAGGAGAAGTAGTACCGGGATAGAGGTGGCACTACCTTAACCTATACAATGAAATCTGGTTGGTGCGAAGTCTACATGTGGTGAACACGTATACTCCGGACGGGCCTAAACCCGTCCGGAGTATACGTGTTCACCACATGTAGACTTCGCACCAACCAGATTTCATTGTATAGGTTAAGGTAGTGCCACCTCTATCCCGGTACTACTTCTCCTAAATAATGAAATGTTGCAGGGTAAAGTATGGTGTACGTTAATAAGTTTCCTCGCAAAAATGCTCTTTCGCTCTCTTCAACATCTGTTAATTTTCTTCTCACTTCTCTATCCATCTTTATCAATTTCATAACTACTTTTCACCGATATGCCGAAAAATAAATTTACGAAATTCCACCTGTAAATTCTCTTAACTAAAAGATATAAACATTTAAAATTCACTTTGCTGCTAACTTAAAATTCACTTCGCCGCTCACTAAAAATTCCCTTGACGGTCACTTAAAATTCACATGAATTGACGATTGGCCAAAATTCACTCCAATCGTCACTTACGTCACATTTTAATTGAAAACTATTTTCAGTGTATCCAAAAAGCCGCAGGTTGCCGACCTATTATGTCTATACCAACACTGTCGGTGTTAAAATATTTTTCGGAAAATCATCAAATAAATATTTTAAATATTCAGTCAACAGTTTGGTTTAAAATGCATCAAAATGCAAATCAAAGGTTAGCGTTCGGTAATTTCCAAATTTCATCCATCCAAACATTAATTCTAGTAATTTCAGCTAGTATTTTTTTTTGTAGTATATTTACACCTAAATGTATGCAGCACCCTTATGCTTTTTCTTGAAAAACATTTTTGGCAGAAAAAAATGTAAAATTCAATTCGAATCAAACCAAAACTTACTGAAATTGGTGCTCTATGCTTCATGACATCACGAATACATCAAAAACTATAAATTTTCAAACCTTTTCATTTGAATTTTAATTAACAAAAAAAAAAACAAGTATATTGCAACTTACCCCTTTTCTTAGGGTAAAAATAGCATGTTTTTGAAAATTTATACATAACTAGTGAAACCAATCATTTTTCTAACTACGTCAAGTCGATGTCCCATCAACCTTAAAACTTTTGATGCACAAGCGGTATGATTATCCGAGGACATTAAGTTTTTAGAAGCCATTGAAATTGAAACGTGTTGCATGATGCCCCAATTAACGGTATACCTTACCAAGTATAAGAATAACGTTTTAGCGACAAACCACTATTTAATAAAAACAGAATCCAAAAATAACCAAAAAATAATTATTCTACTGTTTCACGAATTTCTCACATATAAATAATGTATTAATGAAAACTATAAAAATGACCTATAAAATCGTTGCCGTGCCGTAAATAATCATTATTTAGGTCCCAAGATTTTCTTTACATGTTATTTGCAATTTTCTTCAATTTTGAGGAATTCCTACAATGTTTTGAATATCTACAGATTTTGAGCCTTCCAAAATGTAAAAAAATACTTTAAGCATTTAAGTCTTGTACGAAAAAATCTATATCTGTCTATAATTGTCACTACCGTTGGAAGAGTAAACAGCGCGTACCATATATCTACCGGTCCTTTGGCACACATCAAAAATCATATTAAAACATGCAGCCACTGCTCATACAGCGAGTGATCTATGCTGGGTACCACACACATGAAATCTTGTTCATTTACGTTACATAATCGAGCGGCTTGTTTCGTCTAGTTTCTCTTCACATCATCGTGTTATGTCGCATCAGAAAACATAACTTCACTCTTGTTACCAAAATGAATTGGTGTATCAATATTAAAAATGTAAACGAACTTTTGATCCAATGGTTTTCGAATGTTTTTGATTATTAGGTCGTAAAATTTGAACTGCCGATGAACTGATAAGCTAATCCAAGCCTACGTATAAGCTTTCGTTTCAAACATCCCCAAAATACTCTCAATTCAATGCATGGTTTCACGTATTTTTGCGAATACTTACGATAGTGCCAATTCCATCCCGCGCCATTATCAGCAATCCGCAACGGTCGGTCGTCGGGGTTTCGATCGAGTTCCAAATTACGCCTCAGATTCGGAATATCTAATCAACAACTCGGCCCGGTGTTTACTGATTCTGAAACACAAATTTAACGAAGAAAAAAAACACTTTCTCAGTCAGGTGTACGCACCAACAAATGTGTGTTCTCGTTGTGTTATTTTAAGATCTGCTTCTGATTAGAATAAACACGACATTCGTAAGAATTGAATGAACAGATGTATGAATGAGAGTATTAGATAATTCATTCATATGATCTAGTCAAGGTCAACAGCCGGCGAAAAATGATAGCAAAACTAGATCCTACGATAGCATAATTTTGTGATTATGGTTTTTGTCTTTTTTCAGTTATGAATTGTTCCGGCAATTGACACTCAAAGCTTAATTTCTGCATCCACGTTTGAGCTCAAATTAAAACCTTGGTGCAATTTATATCTTTCTCAATTCCCGCTGGACGCGAAATTCACCTTATGATTATCGTTGGTTTTGTGCAGCTTCAAATCACACAACAAAGACTCACGGAATATCTCGATAAGATAAAATCAAAACAAAAAGTACAAGCCAGATGAATGAACTCGATGCCGGTTTGTTGAGCAATCACTGACTGAGTAGAGGGCGGCCTCTGAACCGAGCAAAGTGTGACGACAAACTGACAATGACCATTTCTGAATCAAGGCGGCGAGGGAAGCTCTGAAATCGCGCATTCATTCCGATTGTCTGTGTATGTGTGCCGGTGTACGTGTGCCCTCTGCTGGTGGTTGATAAACTTAAGCCGGCTAGCTGCTGTGTGATTTAAATTAAGCCAAGCGCGCCAGCAGTCCCTCGATTCCAAAGTACAGCAACAGCGTGGCGGGATTATTTAAAAGGTTCGTTGTGGAGCGTTTTTTGCAATTCATTCGTCTGGAGAGATGAACTTTATTTGATTTTTTTTTCAAATTTTTCAAAATAAATCTATACATAAAATAACCTTAGTTAATTACACTAATTTATAAAAATTCAAACAAAGTAAAATTCCATTAAAAGTTTAGTTTGAAAACTGATCATTCTTAATGGACTCGTTGAACTCAATCACAGCAAAGAATCATTTGAACCAAAATGCCGAATTATCTCGGAAACAGTTTTCCCGAACAGTGGTTGAGCATTTTCCTTTTTAATCATTCAACCCCCCCTACCACCCCAAAAAAAATATCACTCGTCAACAAAACATCGGAAACATTCATAAGCTCACCCAACATGACATGACTTTCCGATCGAGGTGGTTTGGTTTATGGGAAAATAATCACCACAACTTCTGTTAGGTATTCAACACAGGTGTGCACAACATTGGGCGCAGTGATTGACAGAGGGAAAACGAAAGAAAAACATGATCAATCCACCTAACGGAGTTCTTTTTCACTTATTCCCTATTCGTCAAATGTTGAGGATTTTCAGTTTTTTTAAGATTTAAATATCTCTTGTAACCCATTACATGAGGTCCGCTTCTAGGTGATTTCATTTGTACGAATTTATAGTTCACGAAAACTATAGAAGAAAAAGGGTGCTAATCTGTTGAGTAACCAAGAAAAACCAAACATTTGCTATCTTTTCATAAGAATTTTATTCGAAACGCTGTAGATATATTTTGGTTTTTCGAGAAAAATATTTAAAAAAGATGGCATTTTTTAGCAAAGACCAGGAGCGTCTTTTTTTAAATGATGAAATTTTGCTAGTCACCTGTACTTTGGTAGCTATAAAGATGTTTGAGAAGTAAGATTTTTTTAGTTTTAAAGACCATACGCCGTGATTTGAATTATAATAATAACTGAATAAGCATTGAATTGCTTTTGGAATAAAGTTCCAGATAATAGTGATAAAATCAACATAAAATCATCAATTGTTCACCCTATCGGTTAGTACTGAAATAATTTATCTCTTTCAATGGGAAATTTATGTTATTGAATAAAAAAGTAAACTCTAAAATAATTTAATCAAAATTTCATCATTTCTAATCCAATCAATTCCTTTATCTTATAGTCAGTGTTTCAGAGCAGAATCAGATGTGCTAAAAGATTCGAAAGCTTTAAAACTACCAGCTGTGGTCTATAAAACAAGCACTTTTATTGTTTCACAAGCTGACCGGGTTGTAATTTACTACATCTGTCAAAAAAATTGTTCTCAAACTGTTCTCAGTAAAATTTGGACATAATTTAGTATCATTTTTTTTTTTTTAAATAAAAGTTGAGCTATAGTCTGAATGTCTTGAATTTTATTTCTCGAATTTGTATGTGCTTTCTAATGCCTGATCTATATTTTATTTTGGTTGGTTAAATGGCTGCCATCCTAACTTTGGCATTGTTCTTCAAATGCTGAGCTAGCATTTGTAAGACAATACGCGACTTTTCTTTTCTTACAGTTTCACAAATGAATTGCTTCTATTTTCGTATTTCCAGTGTTTCTAGCATGGAAATGAATTTTCTGATTTTCAAAACGATATTTTTGATACTAAGCATTTTGAAAGATTTATTTTTTATTGCGCGAATTATCTGTTTGGCCTGTTAAACTCTGCAATTAGAGATTATCTATTCTCATCTAATTCTACAAATCTACATTGAAAATTTACTTTTCGAACTATGAGGCCCACATTTTTAAAATAAGAGTGCACATTTTCCAAAAGGAAATAAATGTAAAAATCAATTGATGCAACGCTTTATGTTGGTTTCCTGTGGGAGCCCCCCTTTACAAAGAAAATTGAAGGGTTCTTCAAAATAAAACATCATTCTCACTGAGGCGAACCAGCCAAAGGCTGAGAGTCTCTTCAATTATGACATTAAAAAATCTTCTCATGACATATCAAAACTTTTTAGACCTTTTCAAAAGTGCGAGTCTTTCAATTCACAGAACCTCCATTAAATCGAATCTTTATGAAATAATGCTTCGAATTTGTTCTTGTTGATTATAAGTTTTGAGCTTGAGCTTGCTATCCTGCGGCCCCCGCGGGCCAATGGCATAATTGTTGCACTCCGTGATTGGTTTGAGATAATCAACATCTCACTTTAGCATAGGAACCAATAACGACGCCGGCCAAGTCCATGTAGTCGATAGAAGGAAGGGAAGTGCAGCACATGTGGAGATATGTTAATTAGAGGCCGGCTGTACGCCATCCTTCCACAAATCTCCACGCTGATTGTTTGAGGAAAAGGTAGTGTGGCATGGAAGACCACCTTCGTAGGCGTTTAAGCCACTCGAGACCTAAGCTCCTGATATGTTAAAACTTCTACGTTTCCTATTGAAACTCCTGATTCATCCTAGAGGTCTTTGAAATATATTTTGACAAAAAGTGAACTGTACTAAGGCGTACGACTTTTGTTATTGTATAAGATATGCCAAAATTATTTTTAATAATTTTAAAGATACATACCACACATGTGAAATAGGTAAAAAAATAAATTGCTTTTAATGAGTCCCTAGCTAAACTTGACCTCATATAATTAAATGTTCAATTTAGGTGTTGTAGTCAAATCTATCTATTTGAAGTTAATTTAAAATGGTGATGTGATAAAACGGTCACACGAAATTTTTTTAAATATCTACAAAAATTGATAAAATCTGCTCGGCAGATTGAGAACCCAATGAAGTTTGAAAATTATAACTTTCCTCCCAGTATCCCTGTTTGTATTTGTCTAAACTTGAGGCATGACAATTTTTCGATTAACTCATATTTTAGATTTTGAAACTTCGAAGGGGCTTCTATTGTAGTGAATTTACCGGCTGCATAAGAAAAAAGAAATCCTTTTTGAAACAAGCGAAACTAACAATTTAAGCATTTTTTCAAAATATTATTTGAGGCCTTCAGGATCGGAAGGATACAAACTGATGCAAAACTCAGTTTTTTTCATAATCAACTATCTGAACTATCATTTGAACACCTATACCTCTCTGATCCATAGCTCCTAATTTGGTGCGATTGGATTCAAGAAAAGAATGTTTAAAACAAAAAAAACTTTTAAAGTTTTCCTTTGAACTGTTTGAGGATACACATTATTGCAAACAATATCTCTTTAACTGAACAAATTAGAACAATGAAACAGCTGTTAATATCATACGAAAAGAGAATTGCTTTTATCTCATGAGAACACAATAATGTTGATTATTATTAAATGGTAACAGGTACTCATAGTTCGCCAAATATCAATCATTTTTCGTGATATGACCACCTGTCAAGATCAGTATTAAAATTCAATTTTGTATAAACATTCAAGTTTGTGAAAAGGAATTGATTTTTTAAACGATCAATTTAGCTGAGCTGAGAGGCTTGAGAGTAGTTCAAAATCTTTTTTTTTTTTTGAAGCTAGGAAATTTAGTTTGATCGTTTATTATCGAAAAATCTAGCGGAATATGAGTGCTTTCGTTGTTTTTTTTTGTGCCTCAACTTGAACACAAATATCATATAAGACATGTGGAATATAAGCTGCTTGCTACTTAGCTGACTAAATTTTTCTTCCGTCACTACTTCTTATTCTAATTGCTGTAAATTCAAAAATGTTACTAGTTAAAATCGATGATGAATTTAACTTATCTGAATATCCGGAGCAGGTTACTGGAGCTCAATCCGACAATTCGTGTGAAGAACAGCATACTTGATAGTCTTTTGTTCCGAAGGCGTCCATTCCAAGCGAATAACTTCTTTGAAAAATATGTACATTTTTTTCAAAACTCCATTTTAAAATCAAAGAAAGTACATAGACACTAAACATGAATCAATAATCATTTTATATTTCTTCATGTTTTTTTTTCAAAACGCGATACGAAAATCACAAAAAAAAACGCAGCGAGAAAACAAACAACGTCCGGTCTCGAGCAAGGATTGCTGCGATCTCCCTGTTCTTGTTGATTATAAGTTTTTTTTATATTTACTACTAGCTGACCCGGTGTGCTTTGCTACACTTTCCAAAAAATTTGCGAAATTTGTGATTAGGGGGAACATTTTTTTACGCTTTGTGGATTTTGGATAGAAAATCTGATAACAATGGTGGGTAAAGAGACTACATACAAAGAGGCGCAGTCTGGTCCCTTTTGAAATAATAAGCTTGCAACCCTGCTGTGGGGCTGCCTTTAAGACTGCTTGGTTTTGCTCGATTGGAATGACAATGACAGAAAATCGAAAATTCCATTAGTGACATTTCGTCTCTTTTTTTACTATAGGATCGTTAATGGTGGGGTGTGGAAGGTGGGGTCGAAAAAAATCGAAAATTGCGTTAGGTAATTTTTGAACGGATCCTTATTTAATTTTTTATTTATTTGTACAACATTGAAATTCAATTCCAAAATCATTCAGATGTTCCTTCAAAATAAAACTTCAACCCTCTGGCAGTAGAAGGGGATCTCAAACCACACAAACACAAATATGCTCCCATGCAAATTTGGTTCCATTTTGTCTATTAGTTATTGAAATATTACAAAAAAGTATGAGTGACCACCTTCCCACTTTTTATTGTTCCACTGAATAAAGTGAGAGCTTTTAAATTATCGGCGAAACATTTCTTGTGCTCAAATGCCCTCCCATGTCAAATTTGGTTTCGTTTACTTTATCAATTTTCGAGTATGCTATTAAATTTGTATTTGAGCCTCCCCTCCTACCTATCCCCTAGCTGGAAGGAGGGACGGGGCTCTAATAATCATAAAACATTCCGTGTATTCAAAACCACTCGCATGCCAAATTCTGTTCCATTTTCTCGATATATGATTGTTCTCATATGTTGGCTCCATTTCTTAGAAAAGATCTTGGTTAACGCAAAACAATTGTATGGAAGCTCCTCTCTTTCTCAACTTTATGCTCAATAGAAAGAAAAAGCAGTCTAAAATAAGCATATAACTATTTCTCGTATTCAATTGCCCTTTCATGCCAAATTTGTTTCCTTTTGCTCGTTTAGTTCTCGGGCTATGCAAAAAACCACTCTCCACCCTATCACCCCACTGGAAGAAAACAGTAGTATAAAATATTCATAGAAACAACCCTCGTTCTGGAAAACCCTCCCAAGCCAAATATGATTCCATTTGCTGAATAAGTTTGCGAGTGATTTAAAATGTTGCATAGGAGCACCCTCCTCCCTTGAAATTTTCACACTGGAAGAACGAAGTGTTTCAAAATATTATAAAAACATTTCTCGTATTCAAAAACCTTCCCACCTTAAATTTGGATCCATTTGCTTAATGAGTTTTCCAGTTAAGGTTAAATTGTTAAAGGAGCCTCCTCGCCACTTTCTATCTACTCACTGGAAGGAGGGAGGGGTACCAATATTCATAGAACCATTTCTCGTACCCAAATTCTCTTCCAAGTTGATTTTGTTTCCATTTGCTCGAATAGTTCTCAAGTTATGCAATTAAAAAGATATGCAAGTCATTTCTCATATATCAATAGTCTCCCACGCCAAACTTGGTTCCATTGGCTAATAAGTTCTCAAAATATGTACAAAATTGTAAGGTACCCTCAACCCCCCCCCCCCTTCCTATCTTTCCACTAGAAGGAAGAAGGGGTTCCAAATATTCATAGAAACATTCCTTGAATACCCTCCCATGTTAAATTTGGTTTATTCTGCTAGATCAGATCTCGAGTAATGCAAACAATTGTCTTTTGTTTTACAGACCCCTCCTCCCACCCAGTGAACAGATAGACAGACAGACAGAAATCCATTTTTATGTACAGTAAGGTTTTTTTACACTGATATACGTACCGCGTAAAAAAAACCGTGCTAATTCCCGAAAACCGTGTTAAAAAAGTCCATTTAAATTCTGCAGTTTCTGACACTTAAGACCTGAGACCTGAGACTTGAGACCTGAGACCTGAGACCTGAGACTTGAGACTTGAGAATGTAGACTAGAGATATGAGACCTGAGACTTTAGACATGACACCTGAGACCTGAGTCCAGGGACCTGAGACCTGAGATTTAAGGAACATTGTAATCTATCCAAAAACTGTGACAAAGATACGATTCTGACAATAACGGATGTATACAGCGACTTTATGTTAATTTTTTATTTTTTACTACGATGTCGAGTTGATGTGCTTTTTTTCAATTGCAAATTTCTCGTAAGCTTTGGAGAAAGAACGGCGGTTAAAAAAGAGATTAGTTATAAAATACTGAAAATTTGTCTTCAAATCTAACGTGAGGTAAGAGAGGGTGGCTTTATACAGAATTGATATTAACACATTTTGTCAAGCATGAAGTTTCACTGAGATTCCTATATTGTGTGCGTGTTCTTGTTCGTTCGATTAAAATTAAAGGAAATCCGGAAAACTGAGTTTGAATTTTAATGCCTAATGGTTTAGAAATGCTGAAAAAACACCAGTGTAGAGATGAGATGAAGGATATGTAGAAAATAAATCAAATTTAATAAAAAAAAATGTTTGTATTCGGCAACACAGAAGATATATAAATTTAAAAAAAATCTATGACAACTTTTTTTTTATTTTGCCAACACTATGCCAAACAAACAAAACAAAGTCAGTCATTGAGCTTCTCTTGTGATCGACAGGCATGTCTGGGTGAAGCTTTGGATTGGGATTGTAAGGATAGTAAAATCAGGACAAAAGAAGTGGTTGGTAGAATAAGGACAAAGAACGCAGATTGTCAAGGCAGCTACTACAAAAAAATTGTTTTTGATTCGGCCTCCGGTAGAAATACGGATTGGCACAGGGGGCGCAGAATTTAAGGCTTCTGTTACTGACTGTTTGTTTTGATTTGGCTTTCCGTTGAAAAAAAAAACGGAATTGGCTTAGAAAGCGCTTATTTTTAACGATGCTGCTGAACTGAGATTTGGCCTCCCGGTAGAAAAAGGAGGACTGGCTTAGAAATCGCAGCATTGGCTGATTGTTTATTTTGGTTTGGCTTTCCAGTGGATAATGACGGATTGGCTTAGGAGGCGCAGATTTTTTAAGACTGTTGCTAATTGTTTATTTTGATTAGGTCTTCCTATGGACAAAGACGGATTGGATTAAGAAGCACAGATTTTTAAGGTTTCTACTGCTGATAGTTTGTTTTGATTTGGCCTTCAGTGGATGAAGACGGAGTTGCCTTAGGAAGCACAGATTTTTAAAGCTGCTGCTGCTGATTGTTTCTTGTGATTTGGCCTTCCGATGGAAAAGACAGATTGGCATATAAAGCGCAGATTTTAGATCAGCTTCTGCTGGAGGTGTGTAATGTAGAATTGTAGAATTTAGATGAAAGATATTTGACAAAAAATGTTTTTAAGGAAAACATGAGTCTGTAAATAAAAGTTTCTTTTGAGAATAGATGTGAGAAAGAATGTACATAGAGATGAGATGAAGGATATGCAGAGAAGAAATCAACTTTAATAAAAAACAAAAGTAATAATACACAGCAAAAAATTTCTAAAAGTATACCCAATCTAAAATACGAGTGATCTACTTTTTGACCAGTGTAATCCAAAACTGATGTAATTTTACACTCTTTTTGATCTATTTTTGAATCGTTTGTATAAACTTAATTTTGTATGATGTATGTTTACACGCCCTGATCTAAAAAATATATCTCAATATAAAATTACATTGAAAACAATGTAAAACACGACAGATCCATTGTTTTCCTTTTTTTCGCGGCATAAATTGTTCTGTTTTTATCCGAGATGGTGGTTTATTGTGCGAAAAGAAAAAAATTCGCTTCCGCAGTTAATTTAGTATTAAAACCGAACCAAATTCTTTCAGAATCGAATTAAAAAATGGTAGATTATAGTTATAGACGAAATGAAAAAAAATGGAACTTCAAATTCTCTTTCGATTGCAGGAATTGCTGTTTTATAAATGGATCAAAAGCCGAATCAATGTTGAATGTTTCTAATGTTTAGGGGATTCCGATTACTATGCTGTTCCGGAAGGATTCAAGAATGCTGCCTGACGCTGATCGGCAAAACATCGCCGTGCTGGGGATCATCGGACACAACCACAATTTCAGCTGCCAGTGATGGTGTGCATTTTTTGAGTTTGCAGTGTATCGGCAATATATGTTAAATAAAATGACACATGTGGCGTATTTATTCATAAACAACTCCCAAAATCTGTTTATTTAAAAAAGATTTGTAATATTAACGCTAATATGTTTTGAAATTTACATCATTGTGTATTTTTACACGACGGTTTATGTCATCCGTTTTCGTGCATTGTTTTCGATCTAAATTTACACGCTTCAAAAATTACATTGTTGAGAAAAATACACCGTGGTATAATTTTATACCAAAATTGATGTTCCGTTTTCGTGCATCGTTTTCGATCTAAATTTACACGATTTTTTCTTGCTGTGTAGTTGTATTCGGCAACACTGAAGATATATACAGTAAAATAAATTGATATGGCACTCAGAAGTGTCTGAGTAAATCTCTGAATTGAGACTCGTAAGAATCGTGAAATCACGACAACCAGATCTCGACATTTTCTCCTTTTTTTAATTCATTTGGTATCGAAATTGAAAATTCGATTTTCTCGATTATTGGGGGTGATGTTATAGGGTCAAAAATCCGAAAAAGAGATTTTGGCATCAACAACTCATAAACGTGCTCCAGTAATGTTAAAAATAATAAATATTAACTCATTCGATGTTTTTAAATCATTTTCAATGTGATGCTAAACAAATTATCTGAGGAATGAATAAATGGAATGTTAATAACTTTTCAATGTACATTTTCTACGAATTTATTAATTCATTTTTTTGTACTTTTGTGTATAAATATCAATTGAATAGAGTAGGAAGTAAACTTAACAACAGTCTACAGTAGAAAACATTATCCTGGGGAATAATCCAAAAAAAGAACATGTATGAGTACTTTGACCAAGTTCCAATACTCTTCCTCAATTAAATCTGATCAAGAAGCGTTAAATATATAAAAATGAGAAAGTCGGTGGGGATGATTATTCTTGTTCGATATCCGTCGTGTCGTACGCGACCATAGCCTAGGATTGTCGTCAAGCCCCCACCACCACCAGAATTGGTAGCGCCGGAAAACCATAAATATCGATTACGATGACCGAAATTATGTCGGATCGGAGGCGGACTTCGCCCCGTTATTCCGGTGCATCGCACCATGATGTTTTGGAATTGTATTGTATTTTCTAGGTTCACATACCCAACACTTCCATTCAGTTGATCCATCATTGGTGTCGCTGTTGATAAGTTGGTGCGAAGGATTTGGGGCCATCCGAAAAAGTTGTTTTGGATAAGCTGGATTATCTACTGGACTGAACCGGTCACTAAACTGTTTCCAACTGGAATGGGGAATTATTTTCGGTTTATCACTGACGATAAGATTTTTTTCAATTAGAATTGATTAACTGGTAAACGAATTCATGGATTCCCTTCACGATTACATGGCCATTCAAAATTTTCAATCACTTTTTCACTAATTGGATGATTCATTTTTTGCGAGACACTTCTGTTTAAATTGTTCTAAACAATTTTCGAATTGATTACTTCCGTTTCGGTTGATCTTACACTAAATCGGACCACAGCAGAGCTTCGATTCTACGGAAAATGAAAAATCAGACAACGAAAAATCCGACTGATTTTTCGTTTTCTATCTCGAACGTCTAGCTAGCTGCATATGGCTTCACCACAGATTTCCAGCTGAAACCCCCAATCCACCCCAATCTGACCTGGTGCAAGCAATTACTAGCTAGTAGTGGTATCATTATTTGTTGTTATTATTGCTGGGTAGCGTGGGTGGAATCGTTGCCGTTTGTCTCTGTGTAGATACTTCTTGCTCCAGAGAGCTACATAGCGACACACTTGCATTGCACTTATCCAAAGAGGGTGGAAAAATTGTGTCAGTCAGAACCTTTTTTCGCGAATGTAAACAACAAAGGACTGTGACTGGAATGGTTTGGGGAAAGTTGACGACAACAAGCTGGATATAGGTACAGCTGATTTATTTTCCATTTCACTCGGTTTTTTCTCAAGTGTAGGTTCTAACCTACTTCTCGTTACAGTAGTTGTAAATTAACTGGTGTGTTGGTGTTGTTGTTGTTGTTGTTGGAAAAAGGACCTGCGCTGTCGAGTGTTTTGGTTTTTGTGGTAGAGAATTGTAAATAAATTTAAAACTTTTTTCCAAAAATAAATACTTTTTTCTAACTAGATAATCAACTAGAAAAAAACAGAAAAAGTTTAGGAGTAGTAATAAATGCATAAATATAGTAAGTAATAAAGAAATCCAATATCCTGAATCTTATATCCGTACTGCGCATACTCACATTTGACCTTACTGATTTTATTCCTGAGCTCGACAAGTACTGCATTCTTTGTTATTTTGTCGAAGTAACTTCAATGTCTGTTCTGGAATCTTAACATATAAGGATTTAGAATTCAACTACGCTCTCTGGAGCCACTCTTGAAAGTTCTCGTGGGTCGTAAATAATCAATATTAGAGGTTTTTTTAAACCTTTCGCCATTTAGTCTCATTTGAATCCAACTTTCGGATTTCTTTTAAAGTTGAAATAATTTCATGAAAATATCGATCATTTTATTCATAATTTTGTTAATGATAAAATAAATTACATGCAATTAAATGCATTTCAATGAGGCAAAATATCAGTCAATTGCCTCGAGTCGGGGGCCCCCGAGAAAAATTTGAATTTAAACATTACTTTAATTATACTGCTGTAAGTTCTAGAAAACTAGGAAAGAAAATGAATCGGCATTAAAATGTTTAATATAATAGGTAAGGGGCCCCTTTGAAATAATATCTCGAATATTTCTACTCTAATATAAGTGAGGGACGCCCCTAGAGTAAGCATTGCAGCAATTTTCTTGCAATTTCTTGGCTAAACAAACTAGTACAAATTTTAAGAATACTTGCCAATATCTGGGCATTTGATTTCGAAATTTTCAACATAAAATCCGGACAAATCTATTCGTAGATTATTCGAAAAAAAAAATATAAAAAAGTGACTAAAACCACCTTAAATTTTCATTCTATTTTATCAAAACAAGTCAGCAGCGTTCAATTTTTTTCGAACTCTAAAAAACAATTTGGTTAAAACAAGCACAGAAGAATTAAGCTTAATTTAGCCCACTTTAATTTGAAAACCTGGGCATGTCGGAATAAATCCGGGGAAGAAGTTTCCAGCGAATCAAGTATTTTGATCTGATAAAGAAGTATTTTCTCCACATTAAAGAAATGTAAAGGCTTGTACGGGGGATAGATAAACTTTTTCTAAGATTTGTAATAACTAAACAAATACAGAAATTAATAGTTAAGAAAAGTAAAGAAAATAAACAAAAACATTTGAAAACCTTTTAAATTGTAAGAAAGGGGCTCTGTTTGGAATAGAATTAATAAAACCAGGCAATCTGGAATGCTCTCTTTATAAGTATGATTATTAGTATGAATAATAAAAAAATAATATTAGTTTTTCGGTTATTATTGAAATTCGCGGGGATTTGGTGCCAGATTTTTAACCTTGATTTTTCGCCCAACAATGAACGAATCAAAAAAAAAATTAAATGAATTATGTTTGTTACTATATCATTATTCATTTCCAAGTATGTTAACATTAAAAGTTTTTGTATTATATTGTAACTTTTGAAAATTTATCCTAAACCTAAAAGGTGAGCTAAATTCGCTTTCATCGATGGTTAAGATCTTTGAATTAGTTTAGCAGTCTGGTAGATCTAACTTAAATAGTTGATTTGAGCATAAAATAAGCTTTTTAAGGAAAATCTTCTATTTCTTAAAAATAACTTATTCCATACTCAAATCCTCCATACCCTTTTGTAAATTCAAAAATTTTAACCTTTGACGAAAATAATTCAAATTTTCAAAAAACAAAACACAATGCAAGTAAAATTTTGGATCAAACTTGCATTATGCAAACTTAAACCAAATCAATGATTTTGTTTGAAATTTGGTTTAAAAAAACTGCAATATTAATAATTTATTTTTAAACAATACAACGAGAAAATATATAATATTGTGCCAGTTTGACATGTTTCTTTAACAGCGAATATTTTTCATAAAGGATCAATTCCATAACGAAAATCCTGTGGATGATTTTGTGAAAAAAAATTTTGTTTTTTTTTGCATAAAACAAAACTTAGAAAATTAATTCAAATTCATCTTTTTGCTTGTGACTTTAGCTGAATTGTGTGAACAAACTGGTTAAAAATTTGAAATCTGGAAATCGATTTCTATCGCTAAATCATTTTCTGAATTTTGAATCTGCATACTAAACCTGAATTCAAAAATTGAGCTTTGAATCTGTATCCGAATTGCTATACGATTTCTGATACGTACAAAAAATACTATTTCCGAATCTTAATTCCAGATCAAAATTTTATGAACCAAGTTTGAAAGCCCTCATTCATGAATCTTTAATTTAAAATCTGTAGTTCAGGATTAATCTAAATTCACTGTTAGAATTTTTAATTTTTAATCTGTATTGTGAATCTGAATTAAAATAAGAATTTTAAATGATTAATCTGGATCAGAGTTTTCAAATTTGCCAAAATGTTTGAATTTTGTGTAAAAATTTTGTTTAAGAACTTCGAATTCGAATATAAAACAAGTTTTCTCTTCTTACTCGGGAAACTATTATCAAAATATTGAAAATGCTTATGATCTCGAAAATAATTCAAATTTGATTTGAAATGCAAAACCAAATTTGAACCAGGATTTCAAAGCAGCTTTTCATTTATAATTTGTTATGATTATTCCAACTGAAAATGAAGAATCCTGAACTGTATACAGAATGCGAAATACGAAAATAGAGATACACTTTTGGTTATGGGAATTATGGAATCAGCACCTCCGAAATGGATTGAATTAAATTCAAAATTTTATTACCAGAACTGAATTTCTATGATCAAGTGAGAAAATTTAGCAGAATTTTAAACTTTTGATGGGTGTTTGAGGTTTTGGCGTTAGTTTTTAGTATAGATTGTTACTTCTAAATATCCTAAATCTATTATCATAATTTGATTTTGAATAGAGTAAAATACCTGGGGCTGAATAAGATCTGATTTAGGTTTTTAATTTCACTGTTTAATTGTATGTATCTCCATGGAATATGGATTAAATTCTGTTGTAATTTTTTATTTTATTCTTTGTCTGAAGTCTGAATGTTACTTCCGAATAGTTAGGAAGAAAATATTTATTCAGTTTTTGATGAAGTTCATACCAAGTGATTGATTTTTTCTTTCGCAATGTTTGCACGTGATGAATAAAAAATTATAGTTTGAAGGTATCCGTCATAATGGTTATCTGAAGGCAACATAATGCACTGTTCACAGTTTCTTTGCATGTTTAAAATATTATGTGTTCTCTGGAACAGCATATGAAAAAAAAAAATCAAGGGCTTAATCCTGCTTTTACTTTAAATTGTCGTGTAACGGTGTTAGTTCATGGGATTCGGTTCAATTCATGGGAGCTTTTCATCAACATACCCTATAGCCTAAAATTTCAACACCTATCACGTTTTCTTCTGTCGGCGCACTAATGCCTGTCTGTCCAGATTATATCCAAATAAATTTCTCTAGAATTTCCTCCCGCCGAAAATTTTGAATGCGCAACACCAACACCAACTACTTCCAGCCATCGGAAATCAACAGACATACGCTAACCGCAGCGTAACTGAATATCACAAGATAAACTTTTTTTTAGTGAGCCTCTCCTTCCAATCTTGATCCCCGGCAGAAGTCGTAGTCTTCGTCATCGCTTATCTCGTAGTCACTCGCGCCATACGCTGACTGGCAACAGAATCGATGATTCGTTGATTCCGGTGGCTGATTTCTTTCTGGTAAGCTAACTAACTGTCAACTAACCGTAGCCTGAATTACCTCCTCTGCAGCACTTGGAACAGCTTCCAAACATCGAAGACAAGTTTGCGCATGCTATCTATTTACAACGCAGCTCCAGAGCACGAGAATAATCTTCTCGGCTTTCAGCTTCATGGGGTTTTGTTCCGCTGCTTCAACGCTTCCAGCGCTTCAAAAAGTAGGAGATCAACGTTCAGCAGCATGAGTCAGATCTTTCTCTGATGCGTAGATGAAGTTACTGACAACTAACTATCGCCCAAAACATCTCCTACAAGTCCACAGAAAAATCGTACTGTAGACTTGGACGTACTTGGACGCAACGCAGCTCCAGATAACAAAAGTAACCCTCTCGACAAACAGCTTCTTCCAATATCCGATACGGGCTAATCCTCTATCTGGAGCTTTCGTACCTGACCAATCCCGGTTGCAGATCCCGAGAGTCCTCCTCCCGGCAGACGAAAACGCTCGTGTCGGCATCGAGAGTAACCCTCTTGGAACCCGACATCCCGGCCTTGAGCTCCAGTAGCACCTTTTGGCTGACCTGGAGCATCTCGTGGTCATTGCTATGACGATCCTCTGCGGTGGTTGTCCTCTACGCTTGGTTCAGCTCATAACTGCTTACCATAATGCACAACCAAAGCACGAGAGTAACCCTTTCGGCTATCAGCACCACCCAATCAATCCGAGGTGTTGCTCCAGCTGGACCTGTCCACTTCTGCGCAGCCCGGTTGCGGATCCAGACGACTCCTCTTGTCGGACGTCGGTCGTGAGCTCACGCTTGCTAACCGCATCGTGGCTCGTGACGGCGTACAGAGTAACCCTCTCGGTCCACGAGCCTCCCCGGGCTCAACCTCTGGTGGGACCTCCTGACTGGCCTGGGACATCTCGCTGGCTGACCTCGACGGTTGTTGGATCGCCCCTGCGATGGTCCTCTGGCTCTTGGAAGGTCCCACTGGTGGTGCTGTGGCTAGTGGCTGGCCGACCTGGTTGATACTTCTGCGCTGGTCGCTGAAAAACTTGCTTACCGCAAGTATTGAGAGTACTCCTCTCACTAAGTCGTTTTCCAATTTTCCAGAAGTATCTGGGCCCATAACTTATTAAAAACGCGCGTTTCAGTGGTGGAATAGAGTTAGGGGCCATTCAAATATTACGTAACGCGTTTAGGGGGAGGGGGTGTAAGAGTTTGTTACGCTTTGTGGAATTATGATAGAAAATCTGAGAAGAATGTGCTACGTAGGGGGGTGAGGGGGTTGAGAATGATTAAAAATTGCGTTACGTAATATTTGAACGGCCCCTTATAGTTAATTTGCTATCTCAGTAAGGTCCTTACATAGCTACACTGTACACTAGCGATTGTTAATTCTACCTGCGATCGTCAATACGCGAATTTTCAACTGTGGGTTTCAAGAACCCAAAACAGGGGAAAATTACGTACAAATTTAATCCGATGTTCGGCAAAACTGAAACATCACAAGAAACGATAAATTGTACTCAAGGATATTAGTTTTCATCACATCTATGAATTTAATAAAACTGTTCATATGTAGGGGAGAATTAGGATACTTGATCCCTGGGGATACTTGATTCCTCAGCTATAAGCCCGTTCAACAGCCAATTGAAATCGGTTTCAATCGATTTCGATTGGTAAATGGTTGTTCACTCAGCCAATGTTTTGATCGAATCTAATCCAATTGACGTTCAATGAAGCCAATCGAAATCGATCGAAACCAATCGAAAACGATCAAGCTCGGAGGCAGGCTTGGTTTCGATCGATTTCTATTACACCAACACACATGCAGTTGATAACTGTCAAAAACAGCTGTTTGGGTTTGTTTTTGACTAACTGCAGTGCAAATGAAAGTGTAGTCAACCGGTGGAGCGTCGGTTGTGCTGTGCCAGTGGTGCTGTGCCGGTGGAGCTGTGCCGGTGGCGCTGAGTTATAGTGTTGTGATGGGTGTCAATCGGATCAGTTGCTGCAGCTGCTCATGAATAAGCGCAAATGTTATGAAAATGAAAGTGGTGTCATTAGAGTTCATGTTGTTTTGGTGGTGCGGTGCTGGTGGTATAGGTCGATGCTGTTTTGGTGTTGCTGCGTTGGTGTCGGTGTCAGTCGGTGCACTAACTACAGTTGCACAAGAATTATGATGACCCACCGAAGGAAATGGGAAAATTAAATTAAATTAAAATGTCAAATAAAATATAAAACTGATCCACTGTTTTTTATTTCATAATATCATGATTACATGTTTTAACAATAATAATTATTTTCCTATAGCAAAAATTTTTCGCTTTTGTGCCTTCCTTGTCCCTTAAAATTGCTCTTAATTTTAAACACAATTTCTTTTTAGTATTCTAATTTAGTTCGAGTCGAACAACAAACTTCCTGAACTAAAATTTTTCGGACAACTTGAGTACGGGAAAGAATTGCCATTGAAATGGTCAAAATGATGGATTTATTACAATTTGCCTTGAGTAAACCGCCTTACGAATTCTGAACGAAGCTGGCAAACAAAATTACATTTAAAAACACTGCGCCTGTGCGTAAGTATTTGTGAATGACTGTTCAATCAACAGCCAAATAGAAATCGATCGAAGTCAATTGGAAAAACAGCTGATCAACTGTCAATCCATTTCAATTGATTTCGATTGGGTTTCGTTGAACACACCTTATATCTCGAAACTGGAATGATCGAACTGGAATACATAGATCAAATCTAGAGTTTATTTTGATTAGGTCGTATGAAGCAATATAAACAAAATTGGATTATTCACTGCAAACGATTGATAAAAATGTATTTTATATTAGTAAGAAAATTGGGTTAATTTGATTAATGAATGAGAAAAGACGACTGTTGTTCCAACTATTTCAGCTAGTTATCCCAATAATCAAAGTGTAGTTTTTTTTCGCATTCAACTATAAATATAATAGACTCAACCTCAAACTACTGATTAACCATACACTCAGAAATGAAAATAATATAAAAAATATTAGTTTCAGTTATTCGGTTATTTCTCTGACGATTATAAACTGAAATCACTAAAAAAATAATGACTCACGATCATTTCTAGCCAAGAAACGATCCAATGCATAAAATTTAATAACCGCGAGATATTTCTTTCCAAATCAAACGCTTTGTCTTTTGTCGTTTGCGTCTCTGCTAACCAGTTTGTGAGTACGTGCTAGATTTGTCAGTTGCTACACGGTTTTCAACTTAACTGCATGTTAGTTCCATCCTTTGTGGAAATGTTTTTAAATATTATTTTAAAAGCATGGAATCAGCAGCAAGTCATGATAAACAGGAAAAATATGCCTGTTTGGTATGCTACGGTCAATAATGCACATTGACCATAGACTTTGTACGAAAATCAAACGATTTTCGTTTGTTTCTTTTAATATTAGTATCTGTTTATTTCTGCTTTAAGCGTTTGGTTTCATTCCGATTTCCACCATCAGATGTCACTGCCGTAGATATTTCTCAAAATTTTAATAACCGGGATATTTCTCGACGAGAAATATTTCAATTATTACACGGTGAGAAATAACTCTGTGAGTGGGCACGGTGAAGCTTGAAAAAGCATGAAAAATAATATTTTTATATTTTTTTCATTTCTGAGTATACGTAATCAACTATGAGTATAATAGATTAAACTGTAATGGTATTATTGATTCAACTGTAAATATGGTAGATTCAACTACAATTGTATGATTGATTTTTGGGTATTCAACAATAATTTTGATACTATAAATATATTAGAATTTTGATTTGATCATTGGGCATATAGTCCTTTTCACTATTCATACTGGAGCAAACAGAGCCCAAACAAAAAAAAAGGACGAAAATTCCAATTTCGCTATTTCGTTTTGACAGAGACATTGGATAAACGCCAATAAAAATAAGTTCAGTGGCTTCAGGGGTGAATGAAGCCGATCAGGTTTATCAACTGTGGCCAAAGATCCGGAAGATGATTATTCAAACCATTTTCGTTTTACTGGTTGAATACAGGTTGTCTATCAGCTGATAATCTTCATGCCAGGTACGAAAGATACTCCCCACTGGCGGCAATCCATAGTCGCTGACCGATGGTGCAGCAGCTGCCTAGGCCAGTTGGTACAGAAGCAAACGAAAACAGAAGCCGCCGGAAGTGTAAGGAATCACATTTAGCCAAAACTGATAGTTTAAAAAAAACATTATTTTCATATTTTTACAATTAATTTTTCTTTTTTGCAGGTTCGAACAAATGTGACTGAAATCATCCACAATGAAAACTACCCTCAGTAACTCCGCCGAGATAGAGATAAACAGAACAGCCATAAAAGATACAGTTTTTCGATTTATAACATGCTTTAAATAAAAATAAATAAATAATAAAGCAATCGTCAAAAAGATTTATAGTAGGATCTTAATGCTTTGAAATTTGGATTCAATCACGAATATAATTTAATTCAGCACCACCAATGATAGAATATTGAATGCGTGAATCGTTCATAGAAATATAATTGAATCTATTATGTTTACAGTTAAATTAACTATACCAGTATATACAATATTTATTATTAAATGAACAGCATTAGTCATACGATTACAGTTGAATCTATTATATTTATATTTGAATGCATAAAATCAGTCATACAATTATAGTTGATTTTTTTTTATGTATTGTGGAACATAAAACATCAATCAGATAATCAATTATATGAAACTAGCTGACCTGGTAAACTTCGTTTTACCTTTTACTTAATAAATCGTCTGAAACTGTTTAACTTCATCTACACGTCTTAAATTTTTCGTGCTAGAGAATCATTTTTAAGGAAAACGTCATACAAAAACTTCGGATACCAAATTTCACTTCATTCCGATCGTCCGTTTATACGTGATGGTTTTACAAAGAAAGCGCCTCCATAATCAACCTTCAAATTTATAGTTGGTGGAGAATCAATCAGGTATATGATTCACCCGTGGAGATCCTGATAATGCTCCAGAGAATAAAACGTAAGTCTTCTTTTTTTGTGCTGATTTTGGAGGTGTAACATGGAAAATCCTTCAAATTACATACCAATAATTGCGCCACTTTCCAGAAGAAGCTCAACATGTTATAATAAGTTTGCCAGATTGCCCGGTTTTATCCGGGTTTGCCCGGCCGGATATTTAATACAAAATTTGAAAATGTTCGGTCAGACCCGGTTGCCCGGATATCATTAAAAAAGCCCGGATTTTGCCCGGAATCATTCAATTTGCCTGGATATTGCCCGGATTTTTGGTCGAAAATTTTTAAATCAAATGTCCGGCTCGGATACTACCTATAAATATTCTGGCAACATTATGTTTGAACTTAAGTTCTTGACCAAGCTGCGGGAATTAAAAAAGTATAAAACATCAAAAATCAAGTTTTTTGATTTTTTGGCCTACTACCTTGTAGTGGTAGATGCGAATAGAGTTGTAGGCAATAGTAGGCCTCGTGTGGTTCGCCTCACAAGCGGAATTCCTGCGATGCGAAAGAACCGTGCGGAACGAAGAGATGGAATGTGATGAAAAGTTTTTCAAATTAAATTTACCCTTCCGCTCATTTTTAACATCTCTCATCTTATTCTAATCTTCTATCCGTCTGTAATCTTTCAATTCTTGAATATTCTTTCTCGAAGAGTATAACATTTCACCGATATAACCGATAGAATAAATTCATACAATAATTTTTTATTAGGTTTTAGAAACAATTTTAAACTAAAATATGATGATAACAATACTATCATTTCCACTTACAAAAATAGTTAAGCAGCTCAAAAAACTTAAAAACTTATCGTAAAGTTATCCGAGATAGATTCAACGGATTAGCTTATAAAGTTACTTAATTCAATTCTCGTAAAGTGTTATGACTAAATTATTTTTTTTATAGTAAAAGCTAGTGTTGGACTCAAAATTTTAATTTTTAAATTTAATTAATAAATAATATATTCAATTGGGCTTGTTATGTTCGAGAAAATCAACCAACCACCTCAGTCCAATCTAGAAATAAAAAGGTTTATCTTATAATTTTTGTTGAAATATTTTTTCAATGTCTCAAAGCTACCCTTCTAACTCTATCTTTGAGCATATTTCGGCTAATACATTTTAAAAAAAATTGGAGCTCTGAAATTTTGGTACCTATTTTAATCGCCAAAAGGTAGGCAACAGAAACTCCATGATTAGGTTTTATAGGGTAGTAATTTTTTATCGAACACGTGGTGTCGTCAATTAGGGTAGGTGCCACATGGTCAGATTATGACTCCAAATGTTATTTCTGAATACCTAGTTGTGATTGATATGTTATATGATATGATATAATATGACAGTAATCTATTTTTTACGGCTAAAATTCAGAGTAGAAATTCATAAAAAAACAAAATCCCGAAATTATACAGTGTTAAATTCAGTTCAAAGTTACATCTTATTCCTTTTTCCAACCCTGTTAGATGGCTCGCTCACTTTGAAGGTTTTCCTTTCCGCGGATCCTGATAAGAAGGAGGAAGTGAAAATTTTCCCAGTGCAGCGTCCTTCCCTCGACGGGCAAGAGAAGCAGCGGATCCGTTTATTGTGTCTTCTGCTGATTTAAAATTTTATAAGGTAAGATAACATCTCCTGCAGTCGTGTCCAAATTGTGGTGGATATTTGTGTCCTGATTCCTGTAATTGGATAGTGTGAAGAATGCTTCGTGATAATTTTTTGAACTTTGCAATTGCTATTTGAAATCAAGCAAGAAAATCAGTGTTAAATTATCCAATGAAATCTGAAGTTGTGTAATCATCGAAATCTAATCCACTGGAATAATCCTCGTTCCAGGCCTTATAAGAAAAACGGAAAATCGAATCACCAAGAAATGGCTTGTCCATTTGCAAGGCCGGCCCCCACGGAAGGATTCACCCGGCAGCCGTCGATTTCCGAGGGCCACGGATGGAATCTGGACGAAGATCTGAGCGAAATTCCGGACGATGCCCTGGCCCTAACCCATCTGAACGCTGCCATCCAATTGCTCACTGCCCCATCGGTAAGTTGGTCTCCCTTTTTAAACCAGGAAAAAAGGGCTGAAGGAAAATTTATCGACGGTCGCCATGTTGGATTTTCCGATCGATGAGCTGACCTTCCCTTCTCGGATTTCGGTTGACTCTCGTTGTTTTGAAGTGACTTTTCAATTCTCCTCCTTTTTTGCTCCATCACTTTCCCTCGTCAACTTTCCTTCTGGATCCCCCAAAATCAAGAACGAAGATGTATACGAAGCGTTGATGTCACTAATCCAGAAGTACAGCAACAGGTGGCCTGGACTGGCAAAGCTGTGAGTGTGTTCGGGAAATCGAGTTTTATTGACGATTTGAAGAGCTTTTTTTCTTGTTTTATTTCAGAAAATCCGATAAAAACTCTTTGTCCATCTATCCACATTACGACTATTTGGCCGATGTGCAGGACAACTTGAATCAAATTGATGGTGAGTAGAAGTTCGTAGTCAAAGACAGCACTTTGAATAATTTAATTCGAGTTTATATACCATTGCATTTAGTACAGTTTCTCAGCTTAATTTTTTAAATCTCAACACGACATAAAATTCAAAAAATTGAAATCAGAATCCAAAGATTAAACTTATTTCTAATCTGAACCTGAATCGGAAATCTGAATCTGAATTTGAAATCTGAATCTGAAATCTGAATCTGAAATCTGAATCTGAAATCTGAATCTGAAATCTGAATCTGAAATCTGAATCTGAAATCTGAATCTGAAATCTGAATCTGAAATCTGAATCTGAAATCTGAATCTGAAATCTGAATCTGAAATCTGAATCTGAAATCTGAATCTGAAATCTGAATCTGAAATCTGAATCTGAAATCTGAATCTGAAATCTGAATCTGAAATCTGAATCTGAAATCTGAATCTGAAATCTGAATCTGAAATCTGAATCTGAAATCTGAATCTGAAATCTGAATCTGAAATCTGAATCTGAAATCTGAATCTGAAATCTGAATCTGAAATCTGAATCTGAAATCTGAATCTGAAATCTGAATCTGAAATCTGAATCTGAAATCTGAATCTGAAATCTGAATCTGAAATCTGAATCTGAAATCTGAATCTGAAATCTGAATCTGAAATCTGAATCTGAAATCTGAATCTGAAATCTGAATCTGAAATCTGAATCTGAAATCTGAATCTGAAATCTGAATCTGAAATCTGAATCTGAAATCTGAATCTGAAATCTGAATCTGAAATCTGAATCTGAAATCTGAATCTGAAATCTGAATCTGAAATCTGAATCTGAAATCTGAATCTGAAATCTGAATCTGAAATCTGAATCTGAAATCTGAATCTGAAATCTGAATCTGAAATCTGAATCTGAAATCTGAATCTGAAATCTGAATCTGAAATCTGAATCTGAAATCTGAATCTGAAATCTGAATCTGAAATCTGAATCTGAAATCTGAATCTGAAATCTGAATCTGAAATCTGAATCTGAAATCTGAATCTGAAATCTGAATCTGAAATCTGAATCTGAAATCTGAAATCTGAAATCTGAATCTGAAATCTGAATCTGAAATCTGAATCTGAAATTTGAATCTGAAATCTGAATCTGAAATCTGAATCTGAAATCTGAATCTGAAATCTGAATCTGAAATCTGAATCTGAAATCTGAATCTGAAATCTGAATCTGAAATCTGAATCTGAAATCTGAATCTGAAATCTGGATCTGAATCTGAAATCTGAAACCTGAATCTGAAATCTGAAATCTGAAATCTGAATCTGAAATCTGAATCTGAAATCTGAATCTGAAATCAGAATCTGAAATCTGAATCTGAAATCTGGATCTGAAATCTGAATCTGAAATCTGAATCTGAAATCTGAATCTGAAATCTGAATCTGAAATCTGAATCTGAAATCTGAATCTGAAATCTGAATCTGAAATCTGAATCTGAAATCTGAAATCTGAATCTGAAATCTGAATCTGAAATCTGAATCTAAAATCTGAATCTGAAATCTGAATCTGAAATCTGAATCTGAAATCTGAATCTGAAATCTGAATCTGAAATCTGAATCTGAAATCTGAATCTGAAATCTGAATCTGAAATCTAAATCTGAAATCTGAATCTGAAATCTGAATCTGAAATCTGAATCTAAAATCTGAATCTGAAATCTAATTCTGAAATCTGAATCTGAAATCTGAATCTGAAATCTGAAATCTGAATCTGAAATCTGAAATCTGAATCTGAAATCTGAATCTGAAATCTGAATCTGAAATCTGAATCAGAAATCTGAATCTGAAATCTGAATCTGAAATCTGAATCTGAAATCTGAATCTGAAATCTGAATCTGAAATCTGAATCTGAAATCTGAATCTGAAATCTGAATCTGAAATCTGAAACCGGAAATCTGACATTTTTGAATTTCGTCTTCAAATCCTTGAATGCCTTCCTCATATTTGTCATATTTTGAATTTCGTGTCTTTACTAAACGCTCCAAAGTAGGCAATAAATTACTACGAATTGTTAGGAGTTTGCCAAGTCTGCAAAGTTGTTTAAAAGATTGTTTTAATTGGAATGTGATTCTTAGTATACGTGTACAAAAACTTGATTTAATTTTGGATATATTTTTTTGTCCAACGAGTTGGATAAAGGCCTTCTACTCATAAAGTTTTACTTCAATCAAATTTTGTTCTTGAAGTTTTGCTGTGTTCGAGTCAGCAGAAATCGTTCAAAGATTGTGACCCAAACTCCGATTGTCTCTTCAACAGATACCGCGGCATGCGACATTCTGGTTCTTCTGGGCGAGGAGCTGATCCACAAATCATGTGTGGGCCTCATCGAGCGTGCATTCAAATGTATGGGCTCCAACCTTCAGGAGTTCCTCGGTTCCCTAGACGGAGTCTACGACGTATTGAAGCTACAGGAAGAGGACATCTCCGATACGGGGTTCGTTTGTGCCGGCGAAGGGGAACTGATCTTCACTTCGGAACGTCCCGTCTTGGCTTGGCTGTTGTTGGGATGTTTGCAGGCCCTGAGCCGTCTGTTGTTCCACTCGGAGCCGCAGATCGACATGGAACCGATCGAAGGAGATGTACCGAGATATCGGTATCTGTTCAAGCTAGACGATTTGGAGGAACGCGTGAGCACTCCGCTGGTTGACGATGGCCGAATGCCGGGAGCTATGCGAGAGAGTGTGTCGTCGGATGCCAAGGATCTGAAGATGGATAATGATTTCTTCTGTAAGGCATTTCCGTGGCACTTTGTAATGGATGAAAACCTGGATCTGGTTCAGGTTGGTCAAGGTTTTAGCCGATTGTTTAAGAATTATATGGCGACTAGTGGGCTGTCGGCTTGTACTTACTTTCGCTTCAAGCGACCTCGTGGTCTGTCGCTGAAGTTTAGAGAAATCGTGCGTCGTACGAATACGCCTTTCATGATATCTCTACGCGCACCTCCAGGTCGTCCGGATTTCTTCGCCAAGGGGCTGGAGATCAAGGGACAGATGGTTTTCTGTCCGGAGTCAAACTCACTGCTGTTTGTGGGTTCGCCCTTTTTGGATGGTTTAGAGGGGCTGACCTGCAATGGTCTTTTCATTTCCGATATTCCACTGCACGATGCCACGAGAGAGGTCATTTTGGTCGGAGAACAGGCCAGGGCTCAGGACGGGCTGCGACGTCGTATGGACAAGCTGAAGAGCTCTATTGAGGAAGCAAATTCGGCAGTTATCAAGGAACGGAAGAAGAATGTCAACCTGTTGCAGCTGATGTTCCCGGCTGAAATTGCTGAACGATTGTGGTTGGGAGCGCAAATTGATGCCAAGACCTATCCGGACGTAACGATGCTGTTCAGCGATATCGTTGGATTCACCAGTATTTGCTCGACCGCTACACCGTTCATGGTCATCAGCATGCTGGAGTCGTTATACAAGCACTTCGACGAGCTGTGTGGATTCTTCGACGTCTACAAGGTGGAAACCATTGGGGATGCCTATTGCGTAGCCAGTGGTCTTCATCGGGCGAGCATCTTCGATGCTCATAAGGTAGCATGGATGGCTCTTCGGATGATCGAAACCTGCTCTCTCTTCAAAACTCATGACGGGAAGCACATTCGGGTAAGTGAAATCTCCCCTCAATTTTGAATTTCATAATCGATTTGTTTCTCCTGCAGATGCGCATCGGCCTACACACCGGTACCGTTCTGGCCGGAGTCGTCGGGCGCAAAATGCCTCGCTACTGTCTGTTCGGCCACAACGTGACCATCGCCAATAAATTCGAATCCGGGAGCGAGGCCTGCAAGATCAACATCAGCCACACGACTAAGGATTGGCTGATCAAACATCCGGGCTACGAGTTCCTGCTCGATCCGCGGGATCCGTCCTGTGTGCCGAAGGAATTTACCGAGGGCCGGGGCCAGACGTGCTACTTCCTGGACGGGTACAAACATCCTACCGGCACCACCGAGGGATCCTCGCTGCAGGAACATATCGAAGCGGCGATGAAGCAAACGATGCTGGATTCTAACGAGGTCATTATCGTGGAGGAAAACCAATAGGTTGTTCGGATCGGATTTAGCGAAATTTAGAATGTTCGGAACAAATTTTCCCCATGGATTACGCAGGATTTGCTAGAATCATTTGGTAGATTTCATCATCATGTGGCAAACGGCATAGCAAGTAGCAATATTTTATGTGAACTATTATAGGAAGAGACTATCTCACTATGAATTGTTGTAATGATCGTTGTATGATTTATTTTATTGACTAATAAATGTGTTATGTTTCGGATAAAATATAAACTGGATTGGTTTGTTTTTCGATTGGATAGAGAAAGGTTATTCTTTAACTCCTTAATGCAACACTAATTTATTGCAAAAAATGCAAATCTACATATACATTAAAAGGTAATAGTTCACATTTGAATGTATTCTTCAATTTAAAGGGTGATACGGTAAAAATTTGGTCAATATCAACTTGACGTATTTCTTTCAATTTTGCATTTAAAAAACCTGAACACCCCTCATTTTGAAGGTGTGTGTGTAGAATGTTGCTCGTATTTTGATTTTGGAATTCACTCTTCAGTTGTCAAAATGCCGTCCAAGGAAGAAGAGCAGCGTATCAAAATTATGCTCGCGCATCTTGAAAATCCGAGCTACTCGCACTCAAAGCTGGCAAAATCGCTACAAGTTGCCAAATCAACCGTTACAAATGTAATTAAAGTGTTTGGGGATTCGAAAACCGGAAGCCGCTGAGACGACAAAGAGAGTTGCCGGTAGTTTCAAGCGAAACCCTAACCTCTCTCTCCGAGATGCCGCAAATAAGCTGTGTGTATCTTCTACAACCGTGTATCGAGCCAAAAAACGAGCCGGACTATCGACTTACAAGAAGGCAGTGACTCCAAATCGCGATGATAAACAAAATACGACGGCCAAAGCGCGATCCCGGAGGCTGTACACGACGATGCTGACAAAGTTTGACTGCGTGGTAATGGACGACGAAACCTACGTCAAAGCCCACTACAAGCAGCTTCCGGGACAGGAGTTTTATACGGCAAAAGGAAGGGGAAAGGTAGCAGATATTTTCAAGCACATGAAACTGTCAAAGTTCGCGAATAAATATCTGGTTTGGCAAGCCATCTGTACCTGTGGCTTGAAAAGCAGCATTTTCGTAGCTTCCGAGACTGTCAACCAAGAAATTTACGTGAAAGAGTGTTTGAATAAACGTCTGCTGTCTTTCCTGAAGAAACACGGTTGTTCCGTACTGTTTTGGCCGGATTTGGCATCTTGCCATTACGGTAAAAAGGCCATGGAGTGGTATGCCGCTAACAACGTGCAGGTGGTTCCCAAGGACAAGAACCCTCCCAATACGCCAGAGTTCCGCCCAATTGAGAAATACTGGGCTATTGTCAAGCGGAACCTGAAGCAGACCAAAAAAAACTGCTAAGGACGAGCAGCAGTTCAAGGCAAACTGGCTTTCTGCGGCGAAGAAGGTGGACAAGGTGGCTGTACAAAATCTGATAGCAGGGGTTAAGCGTAAGGCCCGGCAATTCGGAATTGGAAAAGCGGAAGCCTAACTGAATATTTTTCCTGAATTTTATACTAATTAAATTTGAAAAAGAAATTTAATTTGATTTTTTAAATAAACGATTTCACCGATTTACACGCGTTTTCCCTTGACCAAATTTTGACCGTATCACCCTTTAGTTATGTTTTTTCGAAGCAAATCGCCATGTTCAAATCGTATTTCAGATTTTCAACACTTTTAACGATTATTTTTACGAAATTTTCCAATTGTTGCATTGCAGATCCGAACTTATCCGGATAAAGTTGAGCAAACTGACATTTTCTAAGATTCGATAGCCTTTTCATTAATGGCCAATTTCAGTTATGAGAATTAACGAAAGACAATCGAATTGGAATTTTTCAGTTCAATTTCTCAGATTAATAAAGATCATAATCAAGAAAAATACGAAAATTTTTTGCCAAAAATTTTAGATTGCAGCTCCCTGTGCAAAAGATCCAAACAAATGTGTTTGTGTGCGTATCAGGTCAGTTCTCATTTCATTTTCTCCCCGACACGGAAAGCACACTGAAGTAAGTAATCAGAGACAAATTGAATGAACTTTCATCTTAAAATTTCCATATACTCAGTGTTCGGCATTAAAACGCTTATCGCTAAATTGTCTGTTCCGTTTTTGTTAGATCATTTTCGTATTCCTAACGGATGAACAAAATCAACCAGTCATAGAAGCATGCTGAAACATGCTTTTTTTCTAGTGTCTGGCGTTAAATCGCTTATTGCTAATTAGTCCGCTACTTTTTGGTTGACAAATTTATTTTCAGAAGAGATTTCTAGTGAAGTAACAGATATACACACTCTTCTAGGGGGCCGTTCACATACCACGTGGACAACTTAGGGGGGGGGGGGGGAGGGGGGTATGGAAATGTCCACGCTTGTCCACGGAGAGGGGGGTAGGGGATTGGGTCATGTCCACGTGGACAAACTTACTTTCAAAATATTTTATAAAGGTGAATAAATATTAAGAATCTTAAAATGGCACACTTTTCCAGTTTAAGTTTAAACAATATGTAGCTACTTGAAAGCAAGTGATAAATATGATAATAAAGAAATTTAAAATTTTGATTTTTTTAATATCAGGACATTCTCAATCGGTTTTACAAAATCAGCCATTTCTATAACAAAAAGGCAAAAAGTGGTGTTTTCTAACTGTCAAATTAAAGGTATTCAAAATATTTTTTTTTTTTAAATGTGTCCACGTGGACACCCGGGGAGGGGGGTAGGGGTTAGCTAAATGTCCACGCTTGTCCACGGAGGGGGAGGAGGGGGTCAAAAATCTCATTTTTCTGTCCACGTGGTATCTGAACGGCCCCTAGAGGCAATTATTCAAGCAAGAATGATGAATGTTATTTTCCACAAGGTGATGGAGATTGTTAATCCATAAGTTCTCCAAAAATGAAATTGAAAAATAAACATACATACACAAATGTAACGGATTTATTTACGAAAAGCGTTTTAATGCTGGCTTTTGCGAATATACCAAATGGCTCTAATACCAAATGGCATTATGCCAATTGCCATGTCATACACTCAGCTTGTACAGAGAGCCAGAAAACAGTGCTGAGGATTTATTAATCCGGGCATTCGGCGATTTAGCCAGATATTTTATTTCTCTAGAGATCAGACGTCTTTTCTTTTACATGCAGGTTCACTAGTTTATGACAGAATTTTTTTTCAATTCATTTTCAAAATAAAAATTTTATTTTTGACGATGTGCGCTTATATTGACAGAAACCCAAAAAAATACCATGATAAAAATAATGTATGAATGAAATAATACTTAAATATTGTTATTAAATAAATTTGTTGATACTGTAGCTTAATTTTTATTTATTGTTTTGCTTTTTGCTTGTCGTTTTCTGCAAGATGGTATTTTTAGGTAAAATTTCTAAAAATTTGCAATATTTTTGGAAAATAAACTTTTTTCAGTGTAGCTGACTCTCTGAGTTTTCCTGCTTTCTTTTACACTGAAAATCGAAAATACCCAAACTTGAGAACTGCCACCCGCCAAACCGAAGTTCTAGATTGACAACTTAAGTTTGTGAAAAAATCACAGCTTGCCAATACGCCAAACTTGTCCTTTAAGCGGTGAACTGTTTTTTTGGGGGGTTTTTGTTGTAAGCGCATCTGATTCTGTTACCTCCATCGTGGCAGATTTAGGTTTGGGGGGTAAGTTCAAAGCGAAGAACTGTTTTTTTTGGGGGATAACTTTTATTCCCGCTTCGTTCGCAGAACGTCTCGCTTATATACGATGATGTAGCTGCCTCACTCAACAAATCTTCGGTGGTCGAGCGGTTAGCATCCTGAGATGGTAATCGCAGAGCCATTGCAGGTATGGGTGTGATTCCCGTACCTGCAGTAATTTTTTTATTTTGATTTCCATTTTATTGCGGTACCAGATTTTGGGGGATGAGTTCTCCTTTAAGAGCTTAACTTTGGGTTATGCCTCCAATAGCCAAACCTGTAGGGAGGGAGTTTCATTCGGGTTGGCGGGGAAAGTTCTCAAGTTTGGGTATTTTCGAGGTTCAGTGTAAACAAAACACTCTCTCTCTCCGATTCCGATTTCGGAGCATAAACTGGTGTGGGTGTCTTTTTATCCATCGGGTCGGAATGAAAATAAACATGCCGCTTACAGTGTTGCTACATTTGAGGTCGAACCGATAATCAAGTTTTCGTATTATTTTAACTAAAAATTTGGAGAAAATATATTGTTGCTAACAACTGTGAAAATCTGTTGGTTTTACCGAAAAGGGTATTTTAACAAAATATTAGGTTTTCTGAATATTGAATTTCTTTTGCAACTGATTAAAAGTTTTGTATTTTACCCTGACACTTCATTAGACTTTTTCTTAATTGTGAGAAAAACCATTATTGGCTTTCCTTCAAGATCTTTTTGGGGTAGGAACATTTGAGTACAGAAATCAATTCTAATTGAATAATCTTAACATTTGAGTAGAGAAAAGCAATTATAATTGAATAACGGCAACGCTGCCCGCAAAACGGTTTCAAAAATGCAAACAAAGCAAATACTTCTTATTGGGGAAGCATTGGTGTTGGTGAGAATGAGAGAATTCAAATAAGAAAAACAACCTTTTTTTTGTCTCGCGGAGAGCGCTAGCTGGCTGAGAGAAAGAAAATTTCCTCTCGTGTGCTGCGCGGTTTTTGCGTTGGTGAATTTCGTCCTTTTTCGCAGTTGCTATCGAGCAGTTTCGAGCGTTGGTTGTAAATCAGAATTCGGGTGTGTGTTCTTCTTGGCCAAGGAGATTCCTACGTTTGGATGAAATTTTTCTTCTGCGTAGCAGTAATTGTTTTCCCAGGGAGTACATAGTGCGTTTCTGACTTGTTTTGGAAAGTTCCGGATTTTCTCGAAGGATCGTCTTCCTTTTGGTTCCGTTGTTACGGAGGAAGAAGTGTGAGAATTTTGTATTTTCTTCTAACGAGCTTCTTGTGAAAATGAATAATCAATGGAAAAATCAATGTCAATGAATTAGTTGGGAAGGAAATTGTACCTCGATGTGCTTGTTTGACCTGCTTTGTTTTTTTTCAGGGGTTAGATGCGGGGGTGCCAAAATTCTGGGAAGATTGGGGTGTCGTCATCAGTTTAAACGGAAGTTGTCTTGTTGAAATGTTTGACGATAGCCGGGAGGTTTCTACTTCAGCAATCCACCCACTACTTTTTTTTTAATGCAATGATGGTGGGGTGACCGTGAAAAAGTTGGGTATTTTGGGTTGCTTTTGTTTTCCACGTTGCTTATTTCACTCTTCTCATACTATTATTACGATGTTGTGCAACGTGTGCTAGCGCAAATTTCATCTCGCCCAAACAATAAATTTTGGACGTTCGGGTAGAGTAATTTTGCGTCTTTTTTAAACTGCGAAATAAAAAACACACTCCCCAACCAAGGAGAGGTATCCACTTTTTCCTGTGCAGATTTCCTTCCCGCATTGCCCCAACAATGTTGTCCGTCGTTTCGTAGTATGTTATAAAATGCGGTAATGTGTGTGAGCAACTTCCGATATTAAAGTATGAAGTAAGAGTAATAAAACAACCCAACACCAGAGAACACATCTCTATTCGCGCAAGCAGCTCGACTTGGAGTGAAGTTGAGGCGTACTGCGCGCCTCGCCTTGCGGAATATAATTGCGCTTTTATGAAGTTTTAGGGTGCAAGTGCAGCTCAGCCCTGCTGACGACGTACTAAATGTGAAAGTTGGTCTCGGGAAAGTGCATCGTCGTCTGTCTAGAGTGGATGATCGCGAGAGTGCAAGTTTGCCGGGGTCTCGTTGCGGAAGTATCAAAAGTTAAGGTTCAACCGTTGTAAACAAGCGACCAGTTGTGGATACGCGCGGCGTGCGGGGGGAAGCACGGTCCAAAAGAAGATATTACGTCGCAACACGCGGCGCGGTTCGGTACCGTTAGAATTTGGATGTACTACCCGCAGAAGAAAGTAGCGGTAATAGCAGTGAAGACTAGGGGGTTGCGAAATTGCAAAGTGAAAAAGCGTGACGACGACGACGGTGTGCCAAAATAAACATCCATTCATTTACTTAGCTGAATCAGCATCATGGAAACAGTGGCCCCACGCACTAACGGTGGTCTGCAAAGGCAGGAATCACCACGGAAAAATCAGCAAAACAGCAGCGAACCAGCATCCGGCGGGCTTGTGCCGCCAAGTTCTAAAACCAGCAATGGTTCCGGTGACGGAAACCATCAGCAGCAGTCGAAACCCAAGGAAGCAAAGCAACTGAAAGAACTGCACTATGTGAACCCATTTGTGCACAAGCTAATCTGGGACGATCCGATTGATAAAGTTAAGGTAAGCAAGCTATCATATCGCTTTATTGTTATTGCTTTCAAAGTTTTCCCACGAGAATCACACCCAATATTTAACACAATGGGGTGACTGTTAGAAGAAAAATTCTTCGTCATTCGAAAAAAAAAGTCGAAGAGATTAAAAGACAATTTAAATTAAAAGACATTTAATTTTTTAGAACAAAGGGAACGATTTAAATGAATTTATCCACATACTAAGCTCTATTTACACATTTGTGTTTTGATTTTTTCGCAAATGTTCAACAAGTTATAACAGAAATAATTAGAACTTTGTGTGGGTGAATGAAAAAAGTCTGGCTAAATTTAGTCTCAATCATTGAATGTTTGTTCAACTGTAATAGGAATTGAACACAATGAAGTACCTACTTGTTAAAAGAATTTTTTATTCCAAATTTGAAAATAAAAGAGAAAATAAAAAAAAAATATTTTTTTCTCAACGAAACGGACAATGCATCGTTTTTGATTTTTTTTTCATCCTTATACGTACAAAATTCTATTTATTTCTGTTATCACAACTGGTTGTATATTTAGAACGAAAAATGTTTGTACAACTGCGTATACCTACTGTTCAAAGAAATGACAATGGTTGTTTAGATGATTTATTTTTGTTAAACTTTAATTTATGTTATCACAACCGATTGCTTATTTTATTTTTTTTTTTTTTTTAATTTACAAGTTGTTTTATTAAGGCATTTTACTTATAAAGTTTTTATGTGCCGGGAGTATTTTTCCTAACTTTGGGTTAGTAAGAGGGGGGCCGTAATCGTCGCGGCTACTCAACTGTTAATTAAAATTTTATTATAGGAAAGGAAAGGGGATTAACTGGGGTCACTTCCAAGAACAGTTTCCGTTAGGGTCCGGTGGTGGCTTCCTGTAGCTGTGGTTTCGATAGCTACCTCAGGGTTTTCGATTTCCTGGCCAGCCTTCTTTGTGGTGTTGTAGGACCCGTCGGATGAAAGTTTGTTCTAATAAATAGACGAAACGAGCATTAGATAAAGTACAGACAGAGGGGAAGAGGACTAAACGACCAAGTCAGACATTTTAAGATATTTGTATATAGGGTACAAATATTCAAGATCTAAGTTTGCCAAGATGTCTCGAATTGGAACACCAGGTAGTTTACATCGGGCCCTAAGGGTATCCAGTAGCCAAGCCCTCGATCGATCAAACCGTTCACACGTCCACACAACATGATCAATGTCATGGTAGCCATCCCCACAAACACAAACATTGCTTGTAACTAGTTGTATACGAAACAAATGCGCGTCAAGCCGGCAGTGATTTGACATGAGCCGAGAAACCACGCGAATGAAATCGCGACTCATGTTAAAATGCTTAAACCATGCCTTCGTCGGAACCTTAGGGATAATCGTATGGAGCCAACGTCCCTTTGTGCCATTATCCCAGCTAGACTGCCAAGCGTTAATCGCTAAAGTGCGAGGTATTGAAAAATATTCATTGTAAGTTATTATCCTCTCAAAAATTTCACCTTGTAACGCGCCCACCTTAGCCAATGAGTCCGCATTCTCATTGCCTTGAATAAGACAATGAGACGGGATCCAAGCTAAGGTAATCCTGTACGAATTTTCGATCAAAGCGCCCAATATCCCTGAAATTTCCAGCAAAAAATGGGAAGAGCGCTTCATCAGTTTCATCGATCGAATCGCCTCAACGGAGCTGAGACTATCCGAATAGATGAAATAGTGGTCTACGGGCAGTGTGCGAATGTGTTCCAAGCTACAATAAATTGCGGCTAATTCAGCAACGTAAACGGAGCATGGCTCTCGAAGCTTGAACGAAGCTTCAAAGCGCTCATTGTACACTGCGAAACCAGTCGCGCCGTCAATTCTAGAACCATCAGTAAAGAACATTTTTGTAGGGTCAATTTCACGTACTTTTGATGCAAAGATTGAAGGAATGACGTTGGGTCGGACGTGATCTGGTATTCCACGGATGTCAGCGGTCATGGACAGATCGAATTTTATTAAGGAACTACTGATCGGGTAAAAGTGACTCGTGTCCGAATTTAACAAAGAAGGGTTTATTTCTAACTGTCTAAAAGTTTTATAATTGTTTACATATTTTACTTGCGAATTAATATTCATAAGCCTTTCCAAATTTTCTATCACCAAAGGATTCATAGTTACACTTCGAATTAGGAAACGTAGCGATAGATCGAAGAACCAATTTTTTAACGGCATTATTCCCGCCAGTACTTCGAGACACATCGTATGTGTTGATTGCATACAACCCATGGCAATACGCAAACAACGATACTGTATTCGTTCTAGTTTAATCAAGTGGGTATCCGCGGCTGACCCAAAGCAAAAGCTTCCGTATTCTATGACCGACAGTATCGTTGTTTGGTATAACCTGATGAGGTCCTGTGGATGAGCACCCCACCAGGTTCCAGTAATCGTTCTAAGAAAATTGATTCTCTTTTGGCATTTTTGTGTCAAGTACCTAATATGTTTTCCCCAGAGGCATTTAGAGTCGAACCAGACACCCAAATATTTAAAACTAAGAGATTGAGTTAGAGTTCTACCCATCATAAGGAGCTCTATTTGAGGAGGGGAATGCTTCCTTGAAAAAACTACTAACTCGGTTTTACTAGGCGAAAACTCGATGCCTAGATTCCTGGCCCAATGTGATAAATTATTTAGAGTTTCTTGTAACGGAGGTTTAATTTGAGTGCCTTTTTTACCTGTGATATGAACAACACAGTCATCCGCAAGCTGTCTTAGCGTGCAATTTTGTGCCATACAAGCATCGATTTCTCGGACATAAAAGTTGTATAGCAGGGGGCTTAAACATGAGCCTTGGGGTAGACCCATGTAACTAATTCGTTCAACTTTGGTTTCTCCATGACTAAAATGCATGATTTTTTCAGACAACAGGTTATATAGAAAATTGTTCAATATTGGTGGAAGTCCGCAAGAGTTAAGATTACTAGATAGCACTTCTATGGACACCGAATCGAATGCCCCTTTGATGTCCAGAAATACTGCCCCCATCTGCTCTTTTTGGGCAAACGCCAATTGAATGTCTGATGAAAGTAATGCTAGACAGTCGTTCGTACCCTTGCCTCTACGGAATCCAAATTGTGTACTTGATAACAGATTGTTTGATTCAACCCATTTATCCAGCCGAAAGAGAATCATTTTTTCGAGCAATTTCCGGAGACACGAGAGCATTGCAATCGGCCTATACGAATTGTAATCAGAAACTGGTTTTCCCGGTTTTTGGATGGCGATGACTTTCACTTGTCTCCAGTCATGCGGAACAATGTTCATCTCTAAACATTTATTGAATAAATTCAACAAGCGTTTCTTAGCGGTATCTGGCAGATTCTTCAACAAGTTGAATTTGATTCTGTCCAGTCCGGGAGCTGAATTGTTGCAAGACCAGAGCGCAAGTGAAAGTTCGACCATCGAGAATTGATCCTCCGTTTCGGGACTATTCTCTGTATTCCGATATATTTTCTGTGTTGGTACTGCGTCCGGACAGACCTTTTTCGCGAACTGTGTCAGCCATCGACTCGAGCTTTCCTCACTTTCGTTCGAAGGAGTGTAATTTCGCATGTTTCGTGCCGTTTTCCAAAGCGTGTGCAGAGACGTTTCTCGAGATAACCCATCCACGAATCGCCGCCAGTACCCACGTTTCTTGCCCCTGATCAAGTTCTTGAACTTGCGTTCCAAGGCCAAATAACGTTGGAATTTTTCTGGCAATCCGGTTCTGCGAAACTCAACAAACGCCTTGCACTTTTCTCCTCGCGCACGTGAGCAGTCTCCATCCCACCACGGAGTGGGAGGCCGTTTCTGTATCGTCGAATTGTCATTCCGTCTGACCTGTGCCCCGATTGCACAGTCCACAATTGTCCCGGAAATAAAACTGTACTCTGCCTCCGGAGGCAGTTCGTCCGTTGACTCGATGGCATCAATGACACCCGATGCGTACTTTTTCCAATCTATATTCTTTGTGAGGTCATAAGGAATATTGATCTCTTCGGGTGGACTACGACCACTGGTGATAGAAATATTGATAGGCAAATGATCGCTTCCCTGAGGGTCTTGGATTACCTTCCACGTACAATCCAAGCTCAGAGAGGAAGAAGCTAAAGAAAGGTCTAAAATACTATGCTGTGATTGGGATCCATTAATTCGAGTCACTTCCCCATTGTTTAAGACAGTCATGTTGAAGTCGTCGCACAGCTCATATATCATGTTAGCACGATCATCATCACGTGAGCTACCCCAGCCCACGCCATGGGAGTTGAAGTCTCCCAGAACTAGTCGGGGTTCTGGAAGAAGTGAAATAATATTCGCCAATTGGTTCCCGCTCACGCTTGAATTTGGTGGAATATATACCGAGGCTAGGCAAAGGTCTTGGCCTTTAATTCTAGCTTGGCAACTGACGACTTCAATACCTGGAGATGGTTGTAGTGGAATACGATAGAAAGAGTGGCATTTCTTGATCCCCAAAAGAACGCCACCCCCTCTTTGTCCATCTCGATCCAGGCGAATAATATTGTGGCTATGGAAGTTAAAATCTGTGTTTGGAGAGAGCCAAGTTTCGCATAAAGCGAACACATCACAATTCAAATTGTGTACCAATACTTTAAAGGAGTCTAATTTTGGTAAAATACTTCTGCAGTTCCATTGCAATACAGAAACAATTTCTCTTACCTCAGTGGACGAGTTATTCATCAAAAGATATTGCTTCTGCGATGAGGGTCATAGTGCAAGCTTTCTTTTTCAAGACTTCTCTTAAAAGAGGTACAAACATATTAATCATAGTCCTCCATCCTGCTGGTACGCTGAAAAAGTCTAGGATGAACGCAACAATTTCCGAAAATTTCATCTTACCATCAGACGAAAAGCTGGGCAAACTGTTCGACGATGGATCAGATGCAGTTTCTCTGGGAATAGTTACATCCTTGTTAGTTACTGATGGTCCTGAATTCTGAAGGGAAGTCTGGGGTTTTGACTTACCGGAAAGTGGAGGGAATTCCTTCGGGGACGGATTAAAACCCGGAGGTCTCTGAATAGGAGGGGTAGAATAACTATTTCCACTTTGAGGATTTTGGGTTTTATTAACTTTGCTGGCAGCTAATCTGGATTGTGTGTTAGTTGTGCGTTTCCTTTTTGGAGCCTGTGAAACATTTTTTTTAACAAATGGCCCAGCTGAAGTTCCTTCGCATGGATCCTCCCCTTCGGATTCATAGTCACTTAGAAGGCCAAACTGGTTCTCTGAGACGATTGGCAAAGACTTCATCAGCATGTCTCTATATGATTTTTTAGAGCGAGTTTTCAAAGAAGTCTTGATTTTTTCCCGGCGCGATATGTACTTCGGACACGCCGAGAGAGCATGAGATTCCTCGCCTGTGCAATACAAACATCTGCTTGCTGCTTGTATTGTACACGAAGCTTCCGCATGCTTCTCCCCGCACTTAGAGCAGCGTGCCTGATTGCAACAGTAGGCGGCCGTATGATCCAACTGCTTGCAATTCTGGCAGAACATGACCGAAGGCACATAAAGTCTCACAGGTAGACGAACCTTCCCGATCGCAACGAAATCAGGAAGTGCAGTGCCGGAAAAGGTAACACGATAGGAGTTCGACAGGGAAAATGTTCTCTTTTCCCCCTCGCCAGATGCTGATTTCAGCTGACGCGCGTCCAGCACCTTGACCGTGGGAAGACCAGGGTCTTTGAATCGGCCAACCCCGGAATTCACAAGATCATCGACGGTCAAACCCTCTTCGGTTACCACTCCGTCGATTTCCACGTCACGAGCGGGAACGTATACGCGGTATTCGATCGTAAACTTCGGGTCACAAGCAATGGCATTTGCTTCCTTCAGGCTACCAACAACAATGCGCATCTTGTGCGGTCTCATCGGCTGGTAGCTGATTACGGAAGGGTAAGATCGATCAAGGTCCCGAGCGATTGAAATCACGTTGGGTGATTTACCATTCGTTTTGGACCGGATATAAACTACCCAGGGTCCCGTCGATTCAGGTTGGTAAACCCGACGGCGAGGGGCGGCTTGAGGCAGCTCATTAGCTTTTTCAAAGGGGGAGTTTACTTGAGGGGTTGATGCTGGTGAGGAGTTGCCAAACACAAAGGGAATTTGTGATAAAAGGGTCTGCGGGAGAGGAGAAGGATCCTCTTCCGTGTCCGAAAGGTACATCGGGGGAGCAATTATTTCCTCGGAAATTATTTCCTCGGAATCATCCTCCTGAAAAGGAGGATCTTCACCAGCCTCGCCGTCGTCATCCATTAGTCGGTGATTTCCGAACTAATGGGATTGAGCGGAGAACCAAACCTTAATAATGAAATTCAATTCAAATTAAAAAAAAAAAAAAATTATATATATATATATAATTATATAGTAAAAAAAAAAACAAAAGGAATTGAAAAAGCGAGAAAACAATAAGAAGAAAACCAAAATATAATAAAAAAACCAAAACGAAAGTTTTGGAAAAAAAAACAAAATATTTATTATTAGGTGCACCCTAATATGCGATCCACCCTATACCACCGATGTTGAAAAAACGTGGCCTTTTGTTTCGACCTTGAGCACTTTGTTTGATACCGGGGAATATTGTTTGCAGCGCACACGGTGATAATGCCACTTTGTTCTACCCGATAGAAGCACTTCAACCCGAATTCACCGGGAAACAACTGCCCGGGCGGTATTCACACCCGAATGTGCGGGCAACTAAGTTGAAAACTTTTCACACACGACTGAATTACTGTGCAAATATTCGGAGCAAAATAAACACGACTGCATGCGGTGAATGATGCGAGACGAATGATTGCTTATTTTAGAAAACAAAAATTATTCTGTAAAAAGCTAGAAAGTTAAAACGAACCAATACACTTAACACAAATAGGGGATTATTGGGGGTGCCACTTTTTATTTTTTTATTTTACTTTTATGAAACATCAGATTTTTTTTTCAATTTTCGCAAAATTCACGAAAAATGTTTGTACAACTGTGTGCTGTTCGAAGAAATGGCACGGATTGTCTTGAACTTTATTTTCAGTACGTGTTATTGCAACCTAGATATCTTTTTCATTTATTTATATTCTGATTATTTCTGTGTTATCACAACTGGTTGTACATTCACGAAAATGTTTGTACAATTGTACACTATTCTTAGAAATGGCATGGGTTGTCTTGAGGATTTATCGTTTACGTGGCATTATAGCCTTTCAAATCTCCTTGAGATCTAATGATCTCAATCGAGATTGTCAGCAAATTCAAGCCCCAAAATATCGATATCAGTAATGTCAACACATATACGCCCTTATTCTGCATGCGCGTGAGTTGACGATCGTTGAGTCACCCGAGTCACTCGACTCCAGGAGTAGCTTTAGTTTAGAAACGTCACTTCAACTGAACTTTGGTAGTGAACCTCTGTCACTTAAATACACTGTTCACTTACACCGACTATTGGGTGGTGAGGTGACTAGAGTCCCGCGACGGTAAGGTGACTCGACTGTTGTCACCTCACGCATGGCGCAGAATAAGGGCCTTAGAATACTTTCTGTGGGTTGGCGGATTAATCATTTATAACGTGCCAGCCACCATATCATTGAAAGATGTACGCTTAGTATTAGGTCAATGGATTCCCTTTGAGGAAACATCAAGTTTCATGAGATCCTACACCGAAAGAAAAATCATGGTAAACGTTACTATATCCGAGGGTTAATTTAAAAACAAAAAAAAAACAGATGGATTTTTTTGAGTACGTTTTTCGTTTATCTTGAACATGAGTGTGTTTAAAATTACCATGTATATGCGTTATGGTGCGTTACGATTTAATGACGTACAATTTATTATTTACTTTTTTTTTTAATAATGACAAAATAATGGTAATTTATCCATGCATTCAATGAAACAATTTGAATTTAAAAAATGCTGGTTTATTTAGCAATCACTGTTATTATCGGCTTAATGATCAGAAACTATATGCCAAAACCTAACTTTATAAAGGTTCCTTCGACATTATGCCTCCGGTTTTCCGTGGTTGTCCAAAGATTGTATTTTCGCCTTCCCAAATCATCGTCGCCAGGGCGTTTAAAATGAAATATTAAAGAAATTTTAAATATTGTACAGAAAAACGTAAAAAATTCACTTTTTCCTGAACATTTTATAAACTGTTGAAATTAGCGGTCGTTGATGACCCTACTTGCACACCAGATTGTAATGGCCTTCTTTGGATGAATAAAAAGTAATATCCTTTGTCACATATCCCACAACAAAACACTTTACCTTCATCTTTATCAAGATCACGGCACATAGCACATAATTTATCAATATTGATTCCAAAGTTTTCAATAAAAAATTAAAATTCAAAGCGTTTTAATGGTAATGATTAAAAGCATTTGGGCTTTTGACATCCATGGTAAAATGTACCAGAGTATTGTCACGATAACCAAAATTTTATTCAAATGCACAAATTGTTCCCCTTGGTAAAATTATACTTCTTTTTTACTAAGGTTTATAACATTTTTCTGTCTGCTTCGTTTAGCTGACTAATAAATAGGCCATAAACTTCTACAAGGTAAAAAAAGCAGCCCACATGCGAAATATACAAAATACGGTGGTCAAATCGTGCGCAAAATATCTGGACCGCTAGCGGGGAAAATTTTCTAATGGTCAGCAAAACTAACTCATTAGCGGGCATTTGGCAGATTTCCAGCAAAAAAACTTTTCGTTGACAAGTCTCGCCTGTATTTTCCGGAGATAAACAAGGAGACAAAAATGAAAAAAAAAATTGATGTCTAGTTTTTGAGGAGGCTGTTGATCTGTTGAAGCTGCAATTCAGTCGGTGTTTCATTACGGTTGACACGATTAATGGCTAAATATACAAAGAATACTGGCTCCAAATGCGACTGTTTTTCCCTGCATTGTAGTATATGACACTCCAGGTGGAAATATTCATTTCGAAATTTTGTTTATATTTCTCGAAAATACTTCTTAAATATTAGAATTAAAGATCCTTACTAAATCAACAATAGACTTTCTCAAAGATCGCGAGTGATTTCGATGTCTGAGAAAAAAGTAACCGAAGTCTCATTTTTGTGTTAAATTCTTGTTTGGCAAAATCTTAGAATTTCAAGGAGAAACCAAGACTTATTCCCTAATATGTATCTCTAAAATCTCGGTGCTTCCAGTTTTGTATGAAGCAAGAACTATTTAAAAACAGTGAAACTTCGTAGATTGTTTCATTATATTCAATTCATGGATGTTCTAATGGTGTCGGGAATAACTTTTATTGTTCTGAAACACTGGACATTTAACGATTTTCAGTGGGTATTAGGGTAAATTTATCCGCAATTAATCTTATCAGTAAATTGGCTGGAAAACTTCCGCCTGATCAATATCAAAATATATTTTAAAAAGAAATTGACATCACATTTCGGCTGGTTATGGCCCATGATGCAGTAACCCTTCGCTAAATAACACCAGAAAAGGGTAATGTGTATCGCTTTCCAGCTCCACCTGAAACCCCGAAACGATGCGTGACTTCAATTTCAATCATTCAAATCACATTGTTTTCCGGGGGTACCAGACCGAAAAACTACTACAGCCGCGATGACATCAATATAATATTGCTGTCCAATTTCGGGCTGCCAATAACGTAAACAAATCGGGCCCTGGCCTGGCTGCTGGTGTGAATTCGCAAACACGAAACTGTTGATACCCGGTGCAGTTCCAATTTTGGAATGCCCCGCTGTTGTTAAATTTGTTGCTCTGTGATTGACAGTTTCAAGGCGCGTGATGACGATCCGGGTGCAGTTTTGGCGAATCGAAGGTGGTATTCTTCGGAAGCGAATTTGTTTGGATTCGGTTTGTAAACATTTCAGTCAGCTAGGTAGTAGCCGACTGTTCGAACTGTTGTTAAGGGGGAGTTTTATTTTAGAGTCTCTACGCGAAATGATTGCAAATGTAGGGTGTTACATAAATATAAATATAAAAGCACAATAAATTTTAGATTTAACATGTATAAAAGAACTTCGTTGGTTTTAGTTCAAAAGCAATGAGTGAGGCCTATGCCTTCAAAATTCAATACATGATTTTTTTTCAATCGGAATCAAGTCAAATTCGACTTGACAAAAGCTAGGTTGCTCCAGAAAAACAACTCCGTGTGAAGTCGAATAATTGGTTTCAAATGTTACAACATTCTGTTTGAATCACTGTCAGTGTCACATCGTGTGGGGGCACCTGAAACCGCAGAAATGCATTGCCTTGCGAATTCCAACGACCGACGACGCACAAAAATTTCCCATTGAGCCTAAGAAGAAATAGAATCAACAGCAACCAAAGCCGGTGTTCTTTTTGTCAACTCGAGTTGAAAGTCGAAAACGACAATCGCGCAAAAGACGACGACAAATAGCAAGAGTAAATAACCTGTGAATGTGCATATTTCTTTCTTTTTATTTTTCCCGTTGTTGTTCCTCTGTGTTCAAACCTTTAGCTGAATTGTCAATCTAACCATACACATCTTTTGACGTCCATTATTACGTACGTACGCTAGTATGAGTATTAAAAGGTTTTTTTTTCTCCTTTACTTTTATTTGCTACCAGGGGGTGTTGTTTGAGTTTGGTACAAGATTTTAGCCGCCTTTACTCCACAATCGTATTAAATAAAAGTACGGCATCTGGTTAGAGAAAGAAAAAAAGGGCGGTAAAAGTCCGCATTAGTACACTTGCACTGCCGACTAGTAAGTACGAGTCTGTTGGCTGGTGCCAAGCCTGAATCCTGCCCAAGTGGTTGACTATGGAAATTTATGATTGAATTCGCTCTCGAGTGTAATTAAAAATCTCGTTAGCCGGTGGAATGATCCAAAAATTTACCTCACATTTTTGTTCGACACGATTTATAGTTGATCCGATAAGACTTATGTTTGATTCTAAACAACTAACCTTCAGAAGAAACCTTCAAAAAAGTTTTCTAAAGCAAATTAGAATATTCTAACTGTGAATCATTCCATACAACAGGGGGTCGTATGATGATGGCTCGAACTGGCAACCGTTCGAAGTCTTCTGGAAATCCGCTGACACAACTGTTTTTTTTTGTTCCCATTCATGATGTGGACTTGTTGAGTCAAATATGTCTGGTCTCCTTGTGGTACAAGTGGATTTGTGTTAAGGTTTTTTGTGCTTCCTTGGTTTCTTTGCTTTTTGCTTCATTAGCCGTTTTTCAAATGACCTTAGGAATGCAATATCTTTTCGCTTTAGGGAATGTATATGAATCTTTTTCAAGACGAGAGGTTATTTCAAAGAATTTCTTTAGTTCCATGTTTAGTTTAGTAGTTTTAGAAAATTCAATTGAAAAAATGCACAATTACATATTTGATATTGGTCAGATTTTAGCCAAGGTGGCGTAACGGTTACTACAGTGGGTTTACAGTGTCATTTTTCGGGTGGCTGTACCTAAAACACATTGAACTGTTACATTACTCCTGTTTAGGAACGAACAGGTTGTTCCTGGAAACCCTGTGTTATTAAAAGGCCCAGTAAAAGAACCGCCATGCTTCTGAAATTAACGGCTATTATGTGCGCCCAAAACCCTTCGGCTAATGTCGGCGCCGAGGACGAATGCTGGAAGGATCGACCCAACGTTGGGTCTGGACTCGACCTCTTTTCCCGATTAACCGCCTCAGAGAAAGGTACTCAAGTAAGCGGCCAGATTGCCAGTGTAAGAAGCCTGGAATGGGCATGTCAGAGGCCAGAGTGGCCATAGTTTGTAAAAGATAAGAATAAAATACAGTCCAGTGGTTGTCGATAGAATGTGTGATAGTGTTATGAATTGGCATGAGAAAATCTGATGATATCATTAAATTCCATCAGGGATATACCTGAACATTTGGTCCAACCGAGCCGGATTTAATGAAAACGATATCCATCAGATTTTACGGATGTGTGTGTGTGTGTGCGCAAGAAGGTCGATTCCAAAAATCATCTTCCAAAATGGCTCGTTTGTAAGTAATCCGCCCATAGTTATTCGAATAGTGTGTCCACTATTGTTCAAGTTGTCGAAGCATCTTATCAAAATCCGTACCATTCGAGTGTCAAAAATATGTTCAAGAACCTACCTTTTACGATACATGCTTTACTTGGTTAGAAAATGGTGTACCACATGAAAATGCTCACATATTTCGCCTCCTGGAATCGTTAGCCCGTTCATGTTTTTATTGTAGATGCAGTTTTTCAAAGACTCCATTCACGTGCTTCCTCAAATGCTTGTAAATTGATGAATTATTTTCCAAATAAATCATTGTTCGCACTCAACAGTGATTGTATTCTTCTTCTTCTTCTCCTCTTTATGGCGAGCTAAAACAGCTAAACTGCCAAAGGTTGTCAAGTTGAAGGGGTGTGTTTGGGCCTCAAGCGGCCTCTTTTGTTTTTACTCGGTTTTTCGTTTTGTTTTTGGCGTTTCGCTTTCGTGGCACCATCCAGGTAGGTGGTGATTGTTATTATTTTATAGTTGGTAAAGAGAAACTTGTGTTTGTATCGTTTTTATAAAACAATGCCGTTAACTTCAATAAATTCTGCTATTTCTTTTAGGTTTTTTAGGCTAGCTAGTTTAAGTAATTCCTCGATGCTACTATGGTTGGTCAGGCAAGTGTAGTTTGGTCTATTTACGTATTTGGGACAATCGAATAAAATATGTTGTAAGTCTTCTGGTAAGTTGCAGTCGCTGCATTTATCGTCTTGAATAAGTCTCCATTGGTGGAGTTTAATCTTAGTCAACGTATGGAAGGTTCTTATTCGTCCTAGGGTTATTATTTCGTGTAGTTCTAAGTTAAAGTTGTAGAACCATGGTCTTGTATGTGGTGTACTGTGTAGGTGAAAGTATTTTTTTCCTTTGCTCTGGGATTCCATAATGTATTCATTTGTCCAGTTTTTAAAGGTTTCATTGTTAGCCAGGATTATTCCATCGTTTAAAGGTAGTTTACAGTAAATGATATTCTCACTTGTACATCCGTTCTTCGATAGCTGATCGGCTTTTTCGTTTCCGTTAAGCCCTTTATGGGCCGGGACCCATTGAAAGTGAATGGTTTTCTTTGAGTTTTTCAACTTCGTCAGTATTTCGGATATTATATAGTTGTCTTTAAATTTCTTATTCGCGATGCTTTCCAGGCTGGCTTTTGAGTCGGTGCATATAACGAATTCTGTGTCCTTTTTAGTGTTTATTAATTCAATTGCTGTTTTTAAAGCCATCAACTCTACATTCATGATTGATAGGTGTTTATTTACTTTGCAGGAAAATTCTTCCTTCTCTGTTTGAAACCAGATGCCTATGCCTGTTTCGGTTTCGGTTTTTGAACCATCAGTGTAAACTGCGTGGAACCTACTGTAGTTTTCGTTAAGATAATTGATTGTTACTGTTCTTGCTACACTATCAGTCATCGTATTCTTGTATCCATATATGTGTGTTTGAATTTTTAAGTTTTCTATTATATTGTCATCGTTTTTAAATGTGTTTGTGAACGATTGGTGTGTTTGTATTAATAGGTTTTTGTTTTCGAAGATTGTTTTTTCAAGAAATGTGTGGAATTTAGGAAGCTGATGTAATTCAATGAATTTTGAGACTATTCCAGTAATGGGTTTATTGTAGGAGAACGATTTTAACATTTCTTTCTTGGCAAGAAATTCCGCCCTAAATTTTAAGGGGATTTCCCCAGCTTCCGAATATAAGACGTTTGTGGGGGTAGATTTTAATAGTCTTAAACATGTTCTTAGTGAATTGTTGTATACTGTATTTAGCTTGCTCATGTTTGATTTGGCTATCCCTCCGTACAGTGTGATTCCGTAGTCTAGTTGAGATCTGATGATAGCTTTGTTAATTTTAAGGGCAGTTTTTGGATGTGCACCTTGGTTTCTTTTACAGATAATTTTTATAACGTTAACTCGTTTTTTAGTTTTTGCTGCTAAGTAGCTTACGTGAGCTTTGTGTGATAGTTTATTATCAATAATATATCCTAGGTATCTGTGATTGTTTTTCTGGTCAATGTGTATTCCATCTATTATTATGTTTAATTTATCTTCTATTCTGCTATTAAAGAGAATAAAAGCTGATTTGTCCGGGTTTAAACCGATTTCTAGATTTTGTAATTCTGATTTAAGTTTGGATAGGATTGTATTTGCTTCCTGTTCTACTTCATTTAGTGTTTTTCCTGTTATAGTTATAGAAGAATCGTCGGCAAATTGCTGTAAGGTTATATTATGTGTAGTTATATTGTGTAAGCTACTTGTGTAAATATTAAAAAGTAACGGCGAAAGGGGACAACCTTGTGGTAGGCCTTGATTTGTGAGTTTAGTTATTTTGTTATGGGCTGTTTCCATTGTAACTTTCCTTTGTGTTAGATAGAGATAAATCCATCTCTGGATTTTTGCTGGAATTTTAATATTGTCCAATATGTTAAGTAGTATATTTACGTTTACAGAGTCGAAGGCTTTTGTTAAGTCTAGAAAAATCGTTGCTACCGTCAATTTAGCTCTTTTGGCTTCTGTGATGATACTGTTCAAATGGTTTACGCAATCTATTGCTGAATATTTTTCTCTGAAACCGTATGAAAGTTCCGGTATTAGATTATTTTCTAAAAGAAAGCTGTTTATGCGATTTTTAATTTCTATATTGATTAATTTCAGATTTACGTTTATGAGAGAAATAGGTCTATAGGATTTCTCTGAAAGCCTGTCTTTATTTGGCTTTAATATTGGAACCACTTTAATACGTAACCATTGTTCAGGTATGTTTTCAGACATCCAAACTTCATTTGTAATTTGGAGTATTCTGGTGATAAGGTCTAGTTTTAAGTTTTTAAGTATAAAGTATGAAAGATTATTTTCGCCAGCGGCTGACCTATCCTTTTTGCTTCTAAGTGATTTAATCATCTTTTCAATGCTCATTGGCTTGATGTACTGTTCTTTCTCTACGTTATAGTTGGTAATGTTTAGCCCTCTAATATCTTCGCTTATAAAGTTTAGGTCTATGAACTTTTTTGCTAAGTTTTCGTTAGTTAATAATTCCGTGTTCTGTTTAGATTGATAGTTCCCTCCTATTGCTTTTACAATATTCCATAGTTGGTTGATATTGGTGTCTTCGTTGATTTCGTTTAACATTTGATTTCTGTATTTGAAAACTTCTTCTCTGAGTGCTTGAATAAAATGTTTTTCTGCTTTCTTAAATTCTATTTTATTTCTTAGGGTCAAATTTTTTCGAAATTGTATATGTTTTTTATTCTTTTCTTCGTAAAGTTTTTTAATGTTTTCTGTCCAGTATGGCTTTATCTTTTTCTTACTATCTGAGTGAATGGTATATGTTGCCTGTTCTATTGCTTGGTTTATTCTGGAATTCAAATCTGTAACTGTTTTAAGTGATTCGGGGTCAATTTTGTTTAATGTTTTAATAACTTTTGATTTAGAGACTAATGTTTTTGACAATTTGTTGTTGAGTTTGTTGCAGTTGTCGATTTGGATTTGTATCAGCTTGTGATCAGTTCCCAAGTCTTCTTCGCTTATTGACCACATTGTCGTTTGAGCTATCCTGGGTGTCGTAATGGTCAAATCTATTGCAGTTGGACTTTGATTGAGGTCTGGCCATCGAGTAGGTTTGCCATTATTCAATAGAATGAGATGGGAGTCGATTATTAAGTCACTTAGAAACTCGCCTCGCGGGTTTTCTGTTTGAGCTGCACGATCCCAAAGTGGGCTACGAGCATTCATATCACCTCCAATGACTATTTCAGATACATTATTGTCCATGTATTTAAACAAGTTTAGTAATGATGTTTTGATGTCATCAAGATTTGTGTCTGGTGCTATGTATATAGAGATAAATGTTATAGGGAATCTTGTATTTTTCGTTTTAATCGCTGTAATTTCTAAGTCTACGTTTGGAATTGTGATTTCGTCAAATATCAGATTGGGGTGTACAATAATACCTGTACCCCCATACCCGTCCGGCCTACAATTTTTTATGAAGTGATAGTTTAAAAATTTGAATTGTTCGTTGGGTTTGAGCCAGGTTTCTTGCAAAAGAAGTATATGTATGTCATTTTGAACTATGAATGTTTTAATTGACTCTCTTTTATGTAAAGGTCTAAGGCTACGAATATTTATTTGAGCTATATTAATGCTATTATTGAAGGATGCCATTTCGACTGTTTATTTGTCATTGGTGTGGGATTCTGAGTTTTGGAGTAATTTGTTTATAGAGGAGCCTATTTCGATTAACAGAAGGTCTGCATCCAGTTTGTCGGATGTGTTGTTGGAAATTTTGTCAAAGATATTACGTAATTGTTTTTCAAGGGATTCGTTTTTTTGTTGAAGATATCTTTCAATCTCCGATACTTGGTGTGGGTTTTCTGTTATTGTTTGTGTACGTTGTATTTCCGGGATGGGTTTGGGAAAGTTTTGTCTGATGGTTGTTGGTTGTTCTATTTTTTGTGTTTTGTTGGTACTTACTATTTTACTGTAGTTTATAGGTTTTCTAGGTATTAATGTAGGTAAATTTACATGTCTGAAGCTTGTGTTTGAGCTACTTGGTTCTCCTAATTCCGGGAAATCCTTGGTGGATTCTAAAGTAGCAAAGCGATTCTGCGTCTTAGGATAAAGCTTTTCAGCTTCTTGGAAAGTCATCTTGTTAATAGTCATGGCCGCGTTTATGTGTTCTTTACGAATTCTTTCCAAACAGGTACGCTCTGTTGGAAGGTGGTCTCCCCCGCAATTTTTACATTTTGGGGTGGTGCCATCTTCACATTCTGTGTGATTGTCGTCTATGTTCTTTCCGCAGACTTTGCATGCAGGTTTACCCTTGCACGCCGCTGCTTTGTGCCCTAAACGCCAACATTTGTTGCATACCCGTACTGGGTAGATATAAATTTCTGGTTTTGTGTTTACCCCGTATATTTGAATTACCCTGGGAAGCTCTGGGCCATCAACAGTGATTTTGACTGCCCTTGTCGGTATAAGACGTTCGTCCTTTTCGCTCTTACGTTCTCTATTCAGTTTTAAAATTCTTTCAACCCTGATTATCTTTTTGTCTGAGATCGCATTGAGAATAATCTCCGGATCCGAAATTGATAGTGGAATGTTTTTTATAATACCGGTTGTTTCCCTCAACATTTTTGGAATAAACACCTTCATGTTATTATTTTTTAGAATCGAGGTAGCATTCAAGATTTTTTCGGCGTCTTTCGGTCTATTAAATGTCATTTTGTAACGGTATTGCCCTGCCTTTTTCAGCTCCGTGAACTGGTCTAGCTTGGTTTCGTGCAGAAATTTTCCGATTTCCATCGGTTCTAGGAGTTTTTGCCCCTCTTTGATTAGGATTGGTTCCAGGAAGACAACATTAAAGTGCTTGTTCTGGATCCATATTTCTTTGTCAGATTGATTTTCATTAATTTTTTCCTTACGAGATGGTCTTGGTGTTAGTTCAGTGTTGGTTTTGTAAGTGTGTGTGCTATTTGGTGTATCTTTATCGTCGTTTAGGTTATGTGTCATAGCTGGTGTGTTTGTGATGTCTTGGTCCGGGTTTCCGTTAGCCTTTTTTCGTTTCTCTACTGGTGATACATCTTCGTATCCTCGGAAGTCACCACTTTCCTGGGATCCGTCAGGGGAATGTTCATCCTTACCTTTATCCGGGGGCGGTCGGTCACGTTTTCTTGCCTTTTTCCTGCTCATGCTTGCAAGAGCAAGCGTCACTAAAAACTATCCTAACCTAATTTTCTCTTTTACTTAAACTAGCTTTATAATTAATAAGGAAGTAGAATTATTGAAAAAAATATAAATATATGTACAGGCACTTGTTTCTCTTTATAACTATATTTACATTGATTTTTATTTAAACACTGAATTTAGCACTAATAGCGATCCACCAGAAACAAAAATGGTTTCCCCTTTCGGGACGCGTCACGCGAAAAAAAATTTCTTCCACTTGACTCGCTTTAACCGTTTGTGTCCGCTCTCGGCGAAAGTTAGAGGAGGAATGAGTGATTGTATTGTTAATAACAGCTTAAAAAAAAAGGTGTCAGAAATATCCACCTCATGTTGCCATAATTCAACAGCACCTATGACCATGGTTAATCCATTGGTAAATGTTTTGTTTTTCACTGCAAGTTGTTGACATCAAGGACTGATTGAGGAGGATTTTTAAGTGCGGCCGAAATTTGAAAAAGTTTGAGTTGTTTATTAATAAGATTTATAAGTAAGCTTAAGAAAAGAGAGCCTACTTTCCTCAAAAACATGCAGCAGGTTTTTGTTCATGGATGTCGAGTCTTTAAAGTATATGATCTTTGTAGAAAATCACCACGCCTTCTATCAGTCAAACGTGGTATAGGAACAAGGTGGAAAACGAAACGCAGCCGAACTGTCAGACGGAACATAGAAAAAATCAAAACATTGGATTTTAGGAGTCAATTGGAATAGCCGATTGAGCATCCCGGAATGCTTACCGTAGTTTGATTCCAGTGAATCGGTTTTGGTTAGTGCCGTCGTGGTAGAGTATTTCGATCGAGTGTCGTCCTTAGGTGATTCGTTAGTGCATCCTTTGTGGCTTTCATAAGAAATGGAAAGGCTGAAGCTTAGTGATAATCGGAAATGCCAAGGACTTATTGGATTTTTTCGAACGATGTACGTTGTGAGACTCAGCGTTCCATCAATTCCAGGTAACATCACTAGATTTTGGATGTAGGCTATATAGTAACGTTTTTTGTTGATTGATTTACTGTTCGCATTGTATATGAGCAGTTAATTAATTATTCTGACATGTCGGAAATTGATTGTTTGGAGCATTGCTCGATTTGGAGTAATATGTTGTGTTGCTGAAATTGATCAAGTGTACAACACACACGATAAACGTATGTATCAATTGGATGTTTCATCTATAATACAAGCTCAGCAGTGGATATATTGTCGTTCACGATGTGCAACATGTTTTATTTCAAATTCGTGTTGATCAATTGCGATAATCGAATTTTGTTACTAATATGACTTGAAACAATTGGAGCTCATGTGCGAGTGTTTTTGGTGTGAAGAATATGATCTCTTGAGTTAAGTATGAGGTGAAAACTTAGCGTTTGAATCGGTATGATCATTTATGAATGATCTTTGAAAAAAAAAGTAGTTTGTTTGGGATCTAGTGCCTACTCGGTTATGCTTTATTATGTAAGCTCTATGTTTGTATTTATGTTTGATGATATTATCGATATTGTCGGATCTAGAGATGTACGCTTCACATGATAAATTTTATAAGGAATTTATAAATTTACGGTTTATAAAAAAGAGTAATTATTGAATCGAATGGTGTATTCGTTCGCGTATTTTTCTGGCATTACTTTACATTTGATTGTAGCATTGATTGGTTTCGCTTTGAGGTAAAGTTCTGCTCAGAATAAACAGGTTGCCCATAAGCTTCATTCTTCAGATGGAGATCAACATGTGAAGATTTTGTTTAACAGATTTGAGATTTAGTCGCTTTTGGAGTTTTGTTGAATGGTTGATATCGTTAATTGAATGGTTACTAGCAGTTGTTTTGCTTGGAGTTGGAATGAAGTTACTGTTGAGATCACTTTAAGAAGTTTAATTGATTGGAACGATCAAAATTACCTCCTTCATCGTCGCATTTGGATGTGATAGTGATGTGAAGAGAGTTGTTTTCGGTTAAAATACTGTACATGGTTTAGTTGAAGTTACATGATTTAATTTGTGGCCTATTTTCAGTAAAAGTTGTCAGGGCAAAGTCACTAAAATTTTTTCGTTTACGCAGCATCCTTTCTTACCTCATGTAATTTTTTTTTCTGGAAATTAATTTTTGGTTGTTGAAGGTTTGTGGATTCTAAAAATAAGGTCAATTGGAAACGAATTGAGAGAGTTGTGTCGGATTCATTCATATGAGAGTGCTGCTAAGTTGGAAACGGGTGAATCGTATTGAGTCTGTGGAAGGGTTGATATCCAAGATTTAGTGTATTCAAGTCTGAATCATGTTAGATTGCATTGGATGGATGCGTTACAATAAATACTTATTCTATGGTTCTGTGAATACATAGTTTTTTCTTTCATAGATTTTCGTTCGCATCCAAATCAAAGCATTGTATTCGAGAATCGAGATGGGTTCACAAAATGGCATGGCTAAGCCGATCATCAAGAGAGTTGGGCAAAAATCTCAGCGTCGTGTTAGGTTTTCTAATAATGTAACAGCAATATACCCAAGGGAAGCATCTAATCGTCAGTCTGCGAGACATCCGGTTGTGCAAAACTTTCACGACCGTCTGTTCGAGGCATCATCAGCAGTAGCACAGGTGCCCGGTTGTGTTAGCCAATGGTGCTACGCTTGGTTGGTCGCGACTCGGGAGTTCCTTAACCGAGAACGAGAGGTTTCCGTCGAGTTGTGTCAACGAAACCAGGTCACACTCATCCAGAAAGCCGACGTGGCGAGGCAATACATGGTAGCCATGACCGCGATCGATCGGAAAATCCAGGAGTTCCAGGAAACGCACCGACCATTGAACCTGCAGGTTACGATTGGGGTCGAGGAAGGCAATAGGAAAGATTCAAAAGAAGCAATTTGCTACTATTGTCTTCAGGACCATTTCTTATTTCAATGTAGCAGGTTTAAAGATCTTGCTGCAAGTGAGCGGTTGAGTTTTGTCCTCTCGAAAAAATTATGCTTCAACTGTTTCAACAGGAAGCACTATGCGCAACAATGTAAGCAGAAGCCAAGGTGCATGTACTGTCTTGGAATACACAACAGTACACTTCATGCCGGCATTTTTTTGTGATGTTGATCGAGTTATTTGGATAATAAAAAAAATTTCCTTTTTTAATTCTGAGTGTTGCTATCATTTGATTTCACGAAAACTTTCATTGGTTATTGGTTGTTGGTGAGTGAGTCAGAATGTTAACATAGTTGGATCGAGACACTTGGTGGAATGAAGTTTTTTGGTTGCTTCGTTGTTTTTTAAAAAAGCAGTAGTGCTTACCTCGTGTGAGAGCTTTTGGTATCTACATTTAGTAATTGGTCTGCTATAGTTTTTTGAAGAAAAGAGTGTTGGAATTTATTTGCGTCAATCGTGTCACAGGTGAATTCGCAATCACTGCATGCTGGGAATGCCTGATCATAGGGATCAGAGGCCCATCCTAGGCACCGTCATTAAGATTGACGCGTTGGGTCTAGGACACGCATGTACTATTGCATGTTGGGAATGCCTGATCATAGGGATCAGAGGCCCATCCTAGGCACCGTCACTTAGATCGACGCGTTGGGTCTAGGACACGCATGTACGCCTTGCACGAGGGTTAGTGGAATTAGTGAAAGGACTTGTAGAATTCCGGGATTGAATCAATTTCCCAAAGGGAATGCCTGGTCATTCGGATCAGAGGCCCATCATAGTAGTCTAAATCAAATGAAAGCAACAATCAGAACTGTGTCGGCATGATGAGTTTAGTACGCTTTGAATGAGTCTGTTTGAGATTGTTATTGGAGAAATGAGCAAACTTTGGAAGGGATTGGATTGCATACTTAGCACTTTGGCAGCGAAATCTGGACTGCATAAGCAACGAGAAGTTTCTACTAGTGTAGCGTCACATCTCAACCAGCGTTTTAATAAACATCGGCTTGACGGTGTGACCAGAAGAGCCCATAATTTGCAGTTCAGCATCCTACGCTTCAGTCTACATCTGAATGAATAATTGTAGGAACTTAGAAGATACCGAATAGTTCAAGTGTTGCATTCCATATTAGCTGAAAGGTTGAATTCTAGCATGTGTTTTTTGAATCATGGCTGTAAGGAAGATTTGGACTTTTGGTCAGAAAGAATGAAGGCTGTATTTTTGGTTTTGTTGAAGTTGTCGGATTCCGATATGGAAGTAATGTCTAAGTTTAGCTTAGTAATGAGTTCGAGTTGGGTCAAGAAACTATGAAGCTTTAGATTCAGGAGCTGGAATCTGAGAATTGGTCCACTCTTGTCGGAAACAAGTCGAATGTTTCAATGGGATTCAGTTGGTTAGTCAGCATCGGAGTACTGATCGTGGATAGAGGATTCGGATCAGTGCTTATTAACTAAGGTCAAGTATAATACCAATCCAATCAATAAAGACATTGATACCTCCCTTCCCAAGCAACTAGATCTACTGTGATCAACAAACAATCGGATGCTGTTCGCAGCGAGGTGGCGAACATTGACGCAAAAATGAGGTGATCGGTGAACGGTGGGCGGCAGAACTGCACTCCTTGCATTCATCAAGCGTGGGTGAATGACTGCATCGGAAGTATGGAATATCACCAAAGGTTTTTTTTGAAACGCGTTGAACCTGTCGCCTTTCAAGGTGGGCGGAATGTTTAGGAACGAACAGGTTGTTCCTGGAAACCCTGTGTTATTAAAAGGCCCAGTAAAAGAACCGCCATGCTTCTGAAATTAACGGCTATTATGTGCGCCCAAAACCCTTCGGCTAATGTCGGCGCCGAGGACGAATGCTGGAAGGATCGACCCAACGTTGGGTCTGGACTCGACCTCTTTTCCCGATTAACCGCCTCAGAGAAAGGTACTCAAGTAAGCGGCCAGATTGCCAGTGTAAGAAGCCTGGAATGGGCATGTCAGAGGCCAGAGTGGCCATAGTTTGTAAAAGATAAGAATAAAATACAGTCCAGTGGTTGTCGATAGAATGTGTGATAGTGTTATGAATTGGCATGAGAAAATCTGATGATATCATTAAATTCCATCAGGGATATACCTGAACAACTCCCAACAGTGATTATTGTTCAGCTGAATACAGACTTCCGACAATTTGGTACTCCATTTTTCACTGTCGGAAGTCAGTCAGGAAGTCAGTCGGAGGTCAGTCGGAGGTCAGTCCGAACTTCCGAAGTAAAATTTAGTGCTAGCTCTTTTTCTTTTGTAATCGAGTATTATCCGGAACAATGGGTCTCAAACAGTAACATCGTGCCAGGGGTGGAAAATAGAAGAAAAAAAAACAAAAAAGCGCTCAAATGTCAAATTGATCTGATTAAATCACCGACCAGTGAGCAGGCGTCAAATTTTGTTTTATCAGAATGACCATTGTTAAAACTTTTTTTAAGTCGTTGAAAGATTTTTGCATTGGATAAGTTTACAAGTTTCACCAAACTGAGCATGCCTCATCTATAAAACAACATTTTTCTTCCTGGAAGGGAGATAAAAAAATTATTTCTTGGAATAATTAGTTTAGAGACTTGATGTCTTCACAAAAGTTGTAGATCTTATTATTTTAAGCAACTTTGTTGAAGACACCACCAAGATCGCACGAAAATCATAAAAGTTACGAACATTTTAAAAATAATGAGTTAAAATACAAGTAATTTTGAGTTTTTATTTAATATCTTTTTTAGAATACGATTTACAAACTTGGTATATTTGAGAAAGTTGTTCAAATTGTTAAAACACACAATTTTGTGCAACATTTCAAATACATATTTCAACTGAAAAAGGAGATATACTTCAAAATATCCAAAATAGTGCCTTTTTTCAGTAATTTATAAACTTAAGAGTTCGGACGAGTTCGTATAATTTTTAGAGTGGGTTTTTCTTGTTTTTTAAGGAAAAAGCTAATTTTTGATTGCTTGTTTGTAAAAAATCTAAAAATAGGCTAAATATTTATTTTCTTCCGTTTTATTTGAGTCTAACTACCAGGCGTTTAAACCAATCGAGATCTGTTTCCCATCGTATGTCTTTAGAACAAATGATATCACAGTAATTGATCTACTTATTTACGATAGTACATGTAAATTTGTATAATCCAAATCTTTCCGGATTTGAGCGGTGATTGATTATAATAGTAATTTTATGTATATCTAACAGTTATACGAACCTTCTCCGAATTCGCCGAAATGCCAGCATACACACACACACACACACACACACACACACACACACACACACACACACACACACACACACACGCACACACACACACACACACACACACACACACACACACGGTTTTTTTTTGCCATAAGCACGTTCGTATTAGGCGTATCTCGCGAATTAACACGTTATTTGAGAGAAAATATTACATGTCCAACATGTAAACGGCGGATTTCATACTGCGTATATTTTAAAAATTCCAAAAATTCCAGAAAATTCCCATCATTGCATACTTTGGATAGTTGAGCATAAAGGGGTGTACATGGCCTTAGAAACGGGAAGAAGGGGACGGGAGTTTTAAAGTTAAACCCAATCCCCCCCCCCCCCCCCCCCCCCACCACGAAGGTTCAAAAACCAAGCAATGCATTCTATTCTACACCCTAAATTCAAAAATTCATAATTAAATAATGATAACAGAGTTTTAAAATGTTATCACTTGTTCATATTCAGGTCTGAATATTGAATTTTAAATTAAATTAAACCCATTTCTGGTTCTGGTTCCATACAACATGCTTAATCTAACAGGAATTATTTTCTCGGAGGATGAAGTTAAAGCAGCTATATCAAAGCTAAAACCGTTTTCAGCTGAAGGACCTGATGGAATTCCGTCTAATATTTTGAAAAATTATGTTGAGGCTATGTTGAAGTCACTGTCAGTTATCTTCAACCTGTCCACTAGCACTGGTAAATTTCCAAGTTCTTGGAAGAAGTCGTTTATGTTCTCGGTTCACAAGAAAAGCAATAAGCATGACATAAAGAATTACATAGGAATCACTTCTCTCTGTGCCTGTTTTAAGGTACTGGAAATCCTGGTGTCACAGAGACTTTTTAATGCTGCTAAGTTAAGCTTGCCAGATTGCCCGGTTTTATCCGGGTTTGCCCGGTTTTATCCGGGTTTGCCCGGATTTTTGAAGCAAAATATCGATAAAGTCCGGTCCGGCCCGGTTGCCCGGATATCGTGAAAAAAGTCCGGATATTGCCCGGATCGTTTCACAATTTTTACAATGAAACCAAAAAAAAAAAATCAAAGTTTTTGAGTAAGTTTCAGCAGAATCGATTAACGGTACTGAAATTTTCAACGGTTGTTTCAAATAATTTCGCTGATTTACTTTTATAAACCTTTGAATATTTAAGTGTTCCGAAAAGTTTTTGGAAGTCTGCAATTACATTAATAAAATATTAATTTCATTTTTTTTGCATTTTTTCTTTGCTATTATGTATAATCACACCTAAATTTTGCCCGGTTTTTGCCCAGTTTTTGGATTTGAAAAATTGAAATCCATGCCCGGATTTTGCCAGGTTTTTTTGAAAAAATGCCCGGAATTGCTAGGTCCGGATGGGAGTGGAAAAAATTCTGGCAACCTTATGCTAAGTCGTACATTTCTGTTGATAAGCACGGTTTTTACCAGGGACGTTCGACGCACACGAACTTATTGGAGTTCACTTCATTCTGCATTCGCACTGTGGAAAAAGGTGGTCAGCTTGACACCGTGTATACTGATCTTAAAGCTGCCTTTGATCGTATTGACCATCGTTTGCTCCTCGCAAAACTACGACATCTCGGACTCGGGGAAAGACTCATTCTCTGGTTTGAATCGTTCTCTCACTGCCCGTCTCAGAAATGCTGAATCCTATGTGTTCCACAATAACTCAGGAGTACCACAAGGAAGCAACATCGGACCGCTTCTTTTCTGCACTTATTACAACGACGTAACTTACGCTCTTCCGTCGAGGAAAATTTATCGGAAAACTGAGAGCTACAGCGACTGCTTGGAATTGCAGCAAATGTTGAGTAAATTTCTGGTCTGGTGTAATTTAAATTGCTAAGCTGTCAGTGTTGCGAAATGTAACGTGATAAGCTTTTCACGGAAAAAGAATCTTCTTACTTGGAATTTCACTCTTCGAGATTCCGAACTTGAACGAGTTTCCATTGTGAAGGACTTAGGTATGCTTCTGGATGCCAAAATAACTTTTGAAAACCAATTGAATCATGTTGTCGCAAAAGCAAACAGGAATTTGGGATTTATTCTGCGAACCACCAAGGAATTCACAAATCTACGTTGCCTATGAACTCTTTATTGTGCTTTAGTTCGCTCGCACCTGGAATCAGTTGCTGTCGTCTAGTGCCCTAGCCACGATACCTGGGTCAGGAGAACCAAATCCGTGCAATCGAAATTTACCCGCTCAGCACTTCGGATTTGCTCCTGGCCAGTTTTGGGAGAATCTCCCACGTAATTGCAACTATGTTCCTGGTCTAATCTGGACAGCCTCGCTGATCGACGTGAATACCTGAAGGCGGCGTTTGTTTGAAAGTTGCTGCTCGGTGTTATCGATGCACCAAACATCCTTGCGAGAATTGATTTCAACGTTCGGCATGGTTTTCATCGAACGGTCTATTGTCAGAACGAGCCTACTCGTGCCATGTGTGCTGTGTTCAATGATGTACACTGCCGGCCAAAAGATTGGGATCACCCGCTAAAAACATGCAAATTTTGATCGTTCATATCTCAGCCGTCTTTAGGACATATTGCAAATCTTCTGATCACTAATGTTTTAGTTTTGTACCTTAAACTTAACCTAAAGTTAGAACATTTTCAAAAAATCGCACTCAATATTCAAAGCCGATCATCTCGGGATAGGGTGAACCAAATTTCAAAATTTGAGTTGCTTTAGAATCCTTATGTTTTACTTCTCAAAACACAATTAAAAATTTTTGTGCAAAATTGTATCGGCTAAAAGTTTGGGATCATTCTTTTTAAAACATGCAAATTGTTGTTCCGCATTGCAAAAATACCAAATTTCAACCGACAAAATTCTTTGTTTTTTTTTGCGGGAACTAAGAATTTATGAAAATTTTCCCATCGATTCAGATGTTATTATTCAGTTTATTATCACAAATTTGGACGGATCTTCGAACTATTGTGGTTAAAACCCGAAATCCATGCTTCTAACCATGGCCGTAGGAACGGGGGGGGGGGGGGGGGGGGGTTTGGGGGTTAAACCCCCCCCATGAGGGTCCAAAAATGGCAAGCAAAATGTTCTTCTCTGAACTCAAAATTACGAATTCCCTATAAAATTTTGATGATCGACTAAAATAATACAAGAGTAAAAATATCTTTTTAGAAATAAAGACAAAACCTAAAAACACTATCCTAGGTCATAGGTCGGCAACCTGCGGCTCGCGAGCCGCATGCGGCTCTTTTGATGTAAAGCTGCGGCTCTTTAGTGAACTGCGCTAATTTTATATATATTTTTAAATAAAATATTTATAAGATCGTTCTGAAGTGATAATTAAGTCTTATGACCTGGCACACGGATTTTCATAGGTGTAGAAAAGAATTTTAAAATTGCATCCGCTGTAGGAACAAACGGAGAGCTTCAAATGGCAAAATAGCATGTTTAGAAGCCTAATTTTACAACTTCTTTACTTTTTACTGTTTTTGAAGCATCAGCATAGAAATCAAGAATTAGTTTACCATTAACAGTAAATGCAAAGAATAACTATTGTTTTAAAACAACAGAATTAAATTATTATCATATTAATTTTTTCCAAACGCTTGTATATTTTTGAATCAATCGAACGCAAGCACAGGAATACCAAAGTTTATCATTTACAAAAAAGTAGTTTTGGGACAGACTCTGTGTTGTTATCAAACAACGTAAAATATTTTATATTTTAAGCAATCTTAATTACTTTTTGCCCTCTATGAAATTTGATCAGTTGAAATTTCCAGAATTTTATAAAATTTAATCAGCCATTTCGATTCAATCATCGATGGAAAAAAAAAATTAAAGCTAAAGTAAAATATAAAAAATTTGTTTTTCACGTCTGATTCTTGCAAATCTGAATTCAATATTTGAGTTCGAATTTTGACTATCTAAAAAGCTGCTATTTGAAAATGAATGAACGAACAAAACACCGAGAGAATATGAAACTGCTTGCAGATTCTTCCTCGTGAGAATTCAATGTTTCGTTATCAGCAAACATTCTTCATTTAAAATCAATTCCAAAGCAAAAATCCTGTTGATTATTTTTTTCATGAATCGAAATCAGTTTTTTTTCATAAAACCAACTTCCAAATAAAATCAAGTTTGGCTTTATATTTGTGATCTTCAGCTGAAATTTTAAAATTACGTTACCAATCAACATTATAAAACTCAATTTACCATCTAAATCGGAAATTGATTTTTTTATATTATTTCTAAATCCAAATTCTGAACCTGCATTTTAATATGAGTTTCGAATGAAGATTTGGTTCCGAGTTTTCAGTTGTGGATGGCCATTTTAAAGCTTGGCTATACCTGAATTTAGCATAAGAATTAAGTTCAAGAATTTTTAATCTTTAAACAAAACAATTACTCAGGACGGTTTCTAAAATTCTGTTTTTCCAAATTCTGAAAATAAACCTTTTAAATTTTGAAAATGCATATGCATTGTGAAATTCATGGATCAAATTTGGTTTGAACCAGGATTTCCAAACTTTATCTACTATCAAAAGTTTCAAATCAAAAATCATAAACTCGATACAGAAAACAAAATATATAAACAGAAATACAATTATGATTTTGACAGTTTGGAAAAAAAAATGGTGGAATGAATTGATTCTCATTTTAATCTTCTTCTTATATATAAAAAAGAAAGCGTTTTCTTTGTAACACCATCACGTATAAACGGACGGTCGGAATGAAGGAAAATTTGGTATCCGAGGGTTTTTCGGACTAGAGATGGTTTGTATACTAGTTTCGAGAATCTCACTTTTTATGGAAGGTTGACTCCCATACAAAATCACTTAGAAATGGGACACAACTCGAAAAACTTAAAGACGATTTTCATGAAAACTGATTCACGAGCACGAAGCAGTTAAAGATGGGTTGATGATTTAATTATTTTCTAACGGTTTATTAAGTTACTGGTAAAATGAAGTTTACCGGGTCAGCTAGTTTAATATAAAGAACTGAGTTTCAATCAACAAGTGAGAAAATTTTGAATAACTGTTGCAGAATTTGGAACCTGGGATGAGTGTGGGTTGACTTGACTTGAATTAGAACTGGTGCTAAAGTTCTAAGTCAAGTTTGTTACTTGAATGACCTTACTCAATCATCAAAATTTTATTGAGAACCAAAAATTGAATGTTGAGTAAAAAACCTCGCTTACTTTTCTTAGACCCTCATGGGAGAGGGTTTAACCCCCAAAACGCCCCCCGTTCTTACGGCCATTCATTAGCATTCCAATTTACCGCTTCATCCCGGGCTTGCCCAGATTTTCAAAGAAAAAATTGATGATGACAGGCCCGGTTTGGTTGTCGTATATCGAGGAAAAAAGCCCGGTCTTTCCAGGATTATTCACAATTTTTTTTATGAAATTCCAAATTTTTCACTAATTAGAAATTTAAATAAGATTTGAACGCTCCTGATTTGTCTTGGTAAAGAAAATCATTTTTCGTGTGTTCATTTTTCAGCTTTTTTCTTGTCTTTTTCGAAAAATACGTTGATTTTGGCTGGCGTTCTCTTGATGTCATGAATTTTTAAAATTCTACCAGTTGTCAGGAGCATAATTTTGTAAGATTAAAATTTTAGACTGAATAAATTTTAGTTGATTTTTACCTCATATTCAAGATTTTGGAAAGGATTTACTAAATCTGGTGAGTATCTTAAAAAAGCTTTTCAATATAAAAAAGATATTTCTCTTTACTTTGTTATTTTAAAAGCTTTTCTTTGTCGAAGAAATTATAAACATTCTCCATTTGTAAATAAGTTCAAATCCTTCGCATTGTCATCATGCATAAGGATCTCTTAAAAGACATGCCAGACATGTTGAGAACTGAAGTGTCCATTACCAGGGGACTCAGTTGAGTTTTTTGGTGTGGGGGAGTGTGACGGGCCATTAAAAAAAAGTAAAAAAAAGTAAAGTATTCATATAAGCTTTATATGCACTTAAAACTTTCTTGACTCGAATTTCCAACGTATTAAAATTGATATACATTCAAATCCTGTAAGAAGAGTTGACGATCCAAAAAGAATCCATGTTCTTAAAGATAATCAGGAACAGAATGAAAAATCCAAGAGTTAGAAAAAATAACTCTAACGCATTTGAAGTTATTTTCGTAAAACTAATGTTCATTGATCATCCATTTATTTTGATTTTTTTAATTAAAAAAACTATAAATCTTTAATGTGGCTCTTTCAAACTCCGAAATTTAGAAAATTTGATGTTTTTGGCTCTTCCGACTTAAAAGGTTGCCGACCACTGTCCTAGGTCAATCATTCACCTACAGTTTATCTAAAAACTTCTAACTCGTTGATAGAAATTTGATCCCGAATATCCAATTCAAATGGGATTAGACTAAACTTGTCAAATCACTCAGATCTTAAGTTCTTAAATAAATTTTAACAAAATTTTATGAACGTTTTTTGAAAGCTCAATATGTGATTTGAAATTGACTGATGTATTTCTGTAAACAAAAATTAATTGTTTTAATTCATGATTTTTTATTTAAAATTTTGATATTGGCGGATATTGGAAAAAATATCCCGGATTGGCACGGCCCGAATACTAGCGGAAAAATAATTCAAATTAAAACTCAATGTCTGTGATGAGAGTTCGGATTCTGTATCCGGTTTATTGTCACTGAACTTCAGTTTGGATCATCATTGCAAAAAACAATCCTGATTCGAATCTCGATTTTGCATTTCATACTTCTATATTCGAAACTCACCATTTCGGAATATTAAGAGAAAGTATTTAAAATTACAAACCATTTTTGAGATTTGAAATTTTTACTTCATTTCCTATGCAGAATTGGAACTAAAAAAAGTTTCATAATGTTGATCCATGATTGAATAATCTTAAACAATTTTATCATTCGCATTTCTCATTCAGATTCACAAGATCAATTTCGAATAAATAACTGAAGAAAGAATTCACATTTTAAAAGAGAAAAAAGAGATTTCTGGTTCAAAATTCTGATCTAAATTTCGCTGAGAATAAGTATAAGTGACAATTATTATCTAGAGCTTAAATTCCAAAAACCGTTTTGAAATTCGGAATCTAGATTTCGAACTTAGGTTCAAAAGGCAATACACAGATTCGGAATCAAAATTAAAAACTCAGACTCAGCTCGAAGTTATGTTTCAATAGCAAAATTAAAATATCAATGTGAGAATTTCGTTAAGGATTCAAATTACAGGCGATCGCAGTTTTAAAATTTTGATTCTGATTTCAGAAATATAATTTTATATTAAATCAGAGTCAATTTGAAACACAAACCAGAAGAAATAACAAATTTAAAATACAATTTTAAGAATTTTTTTTATTTCACAGGATAATAATCATTAAATAAATTAACAATGATAATTTTATGAGGCCAAAGAAATTTTATTTTATTTTCAAGTTTAAATTCAACTGAAAGCATATTTTACTGGTTTTTTGTTTAACAATATTTATGTAACAGATTCTTCTTGAAAACGTTCAAACTAAAATCTTTACTTTTAAACGAGAAGAAAATGAATCCGATTTGAACCGCAAACCTAATATCTAACTTAAATTTCTGAATATTTGATAATCTTTAACCGATGGTCACGCTTAAAAAGAATTAGCTTACTACTTTCTAATTTAAGTAAATATAAAAAGTTTTTCTTTTAAATGAATCTTCAAATCCCTATTTTTTTAACTTTTTGGCAAATCGACAACTTCTAGGACTTATTTTGAAAATTAGAAAATGAAATAAATTCCTCACCTTGAATGTAAAAACTCAAACCTGAATAATTATATAGAACTTTCCTTTTTTTTAACTATTCTTTGTGTATGCATTGTTGAAGCAAAAATGTTATAGGACAAATTTTGTCACAAAAACCCCCCCCCATGAGCCGGTTCTTCCTACGGCCCTGCTTCTAACAGAGAAAAAACAATATTCCCATTGGATTTCCTACTTGTCGCGCTACAAAACACCCTGGCATCAGCTTTGTCGCGCTTTCCAAAGCGCTCAGTATGACTAGTCTGCGCTTTTTCCATTGGGGGTTAAATGAGAGCAGGTATGTCGTGTGAGAGCGTCGCAAGTCAACGCGCTGCTTGTCGCCTGAGCATGACATCAGTCTAAGTCACACCGATACCCACTCGGCCGAATGAAAATTCGTAACCAAATTGTATCCGGATCTTTACATATTGGCTAGCTACTTGTTTGTAATTTTTTCAGGGCAGGTCTAGCAACAGTTAGTAGCCGATTTAATTATAAAAATACCAAAAGGTCCCTCAATATTAACCCAATAGAAAACATCGCGAAATTGGGTGAAGGATCTAGGCCATACTTATAAGGCAAGTTTCGAAAGACTTATTTGTAAGTTATTTTTTCGGTTAACTTCAAACTTTTAACTAGTACTCCTGTCACTTTTAACTAAGGCTTCCTTGCGTACTGAATTCGCCTAGAATGTAAGGGCGCATCTGGAGGAATGAACCAACGCCAGATCCGTCATGTCGATTTCATTTGCACCGATTGGTGAATATTTTTATTTCAGTTAAGCAGTTGTGACTCAAAAATATTTTTACATTTCCAATAGAAACAGATTTTCAATAGTGTTGTTTAAAAAACAACACTTTACATTAAAGGATTAAAAATGTTGTTCGCTTTCTTACTGTTTTTTTCTTCCTATTTCACACAAATACTCTATCAAAATCTTGATAAGCAATGCGGTATCGTATCAAAACCAAGCGTTGAGAAAAATTATACATTTCCGACTGTGGTGAACCTAAATTCAAACCGTCCGTGAACATTCGAAGGCGACAATGACGCACTGGCTCCCGAAGCTGGAGTAAGTTTCTAGGCGATGGGCCAAGGGGCATGTTTTTAATTGACACTTGAGTGAGTTAAGCTTATATAACAGTCATTTGGTTAGTACACTGCCGGCCAAAAGTTTGGGATCACCCACTAAAAAACATGCAAATTTTGATCGTTCATATCTCAGCCGTCTTAGGACATATTGAAAATCTTCTGATCTCATTTGAAAGATAATGAGCAATAGCTATCTCGGAGGTATTTTGCCCAAATATAATGTTTTAGTTTTGAACTTAAAACTTAACCTAAAGTTATAACATTTTCAAAAAATCGCACTCAATATTCAAAGCCGATCATCTCGGGATAGGGTGGACCAAATCCAGGGCTGGTAGCGAGTCACTTTTTAGTGACTTGGTCACTTTTTTTGGGTCAGCCACTAAAAAGTCACTTTTTTCATCATTTGGTCACTGAAGTCACTATTTTCCGAAAAATGGTCACTTTTATCACCAAAAGTCACTTTTTTCACCGAAAATAAATCAATGAAAGAGTAATTTGGATTGCACGTGTTAATATTGACGGTAGTAACGGTAAATTACTTGATCAGTCAGTTAGAATTTTTTTTTCGCCTCCGGCGGAATTTCGGCATGAATCACCCTTGGCAGACATTTCGATCTACGACATTATTTGACGTTCATGAATTGAAACTAACTTTGATTGTAGATTTTATTTTTTAATTCAATCAACCTTTTGTATTGGAACTCAAAACTTGATATACAAAAACCCTATCTCGTCTTTAGAATGGGTTTTTATTAAGAAGTGTAACTAAGTTTGAGATTGAAACGAACCATTTTTTTTAAAATCTTTTATGTTATAACAAATGTTATGTTGATATAAAATATTCTTTAAAAAAACAATTTCATACTCAAATTTATTTCGTGTCTTTTGTTCTTCTAAATGCTTAAAAAAAGGGTTTAAAAATTTACACAAGGCCACAAAATTTACATTTTTCTTAGGTGCTATGAATTTAAACAGTAATTTCAACTAATTTGGGTTCTCCGAATCTAAATATGTATGCAATATTTCTATCAGCTTTTGTTATTGAAATGACTTATGAAAATAATTAAAAATCTTTAAAGAAGTTTCTGCACTTTTTATTTTACAAAAACTCAAATCAAAATCATTGAATCAATTGATGAGCTTTAAATAGAATCAGGTTTTTTTACTCTTTCTGCTGTGATGTCAAAAATACTTGTAATGACATTTTTCCATAATCAGTTATCTATCAATGATTGATTTTACTAGTAATAAACTCTTTATCACCAAAACTAAATGTTTTCGGCCGAATTTGACAAAATTTCTGGTTTAGGACACTATTTACCAAATCAATAATTTAAAAAAAATAAGCCCCAAAATGGTTATAGTGAAACATGTTTATAGGAAAAACTCATCATGAAATGTTTTTAAAAACTAATCTTTTTTATTTCCAAATTGTTTTTTCAATCTTCAAATAAATTTACCGAATTTTATTATACAGTTTTTTTTCAATTTTCTAAACTTGCCGAATTTTTTTAATCAAACTTTTTAAATTTTTAAGACATATTTTTAAATATTATTTCCTTGTTTTTAAATTCTGAATGTTCGTGTTCTTCAACCATAAGCCTTTAACTCCCAATTTTTAATAATAAAACATAATTTCAACCTTCTGTTCTTTCAGGACCCAATATTTTAATCAAAAGAGACAAAATACTCAGAGCTTGTAATTTAAAGCCTTAAAACATGCGATTGAAAATTTAAAAACTTTTTATTAATATTTTTTATATGAAATCATGTTTTTTGGATCGATCATGATTTTTAAATTAATCTTAAAAGTTTGAAAAATTGTTTTAAGTAGCAACTTTAAAAATAAATTTTAATACGCAATGTTAACTAAATTTGTACTTAATTTGTGCTTTCAATATTAATAACAAATGTTTTGTACTCATTATTTTTAATTTTTCATCAGTTTTTATCATTCACGTAATTACTCATCTAACATTTCTGTGTCAGTGTAGTGGAACATGAAGTTATTATTTAAGCTTCAAAAATGAAATTTTGATAACTGGAGAATTTTACTTTATTAAAGGTTTTATGTCTGGCTTATATAACTGGCACTTTTAAAATAATAATAAATATATTCTTCTTTTTATCAAATTAAATTAAACCATCGAACATTGAATAAATTCTGTTCAAAATTTATTTCTTATTCAGTAATCGGTAATTCACATTTTAAATCGTGATTAAATATTTTTTGTTCAAATTAAAAAATTACAGCGGAATTTCTCACTAAACTTCCAGTTGAAAATGAGGAAAAGAATTCCAAATTTAGATGAATAAAAATTAACAATTATTATCATTTTCCTAACACCAATTCATGGTAAGTTTTGTACAAGATTGGACATTTATTTTAGAATTCAGATTTTTTTAATTTTAAATTTGCTAAGAAATTCTTTAGAAAATAATTTATTTCTTACTTTCTTGACTTATCGAAAATTTGAAACATTCGTTGTAATATGTTTCCAAAATTTTGTTTATCAGTCTTTTTTTTAGTTTGTGTGTTGAACATGAGTGACAAACGGTGTAAGAAAACCTTTTCCTTTTCAATTGTTTATTTTTGGTATTGTTATTAATTTTATCTAAATTTGAATTTTGAAAACCCTTCCGGAAGGGTCCATCGCACGGGCCTGACTGGTCACATTTTTTGTACTTCAAAGTTATTTTTTCGTTCTACATAGTCACTATTTGGTCACTTTTTTCGGTCCTCAAAGTCACTATTTGGTCACTTTTTTTCAAATTTTGGTCACTAAAGTCCCTACTATTTCATTGTCAAACCGCTACCAGCCCTGACCAAATCTCAAAATTTGAGTGGCATTAGAATTCCTGTTCTTTACTTCTCAAAACACAATCAAAAAATTTTGTGAAAAAATTCAAAAACGTATTTTTAATTAATAAAATAGACACTTGAGTTATCGTCCAAAAGTTTGGGATCACCTTTTTGTATGGTGAGTTTGGGATCATTCTTATAAAAACATGCTAATTTATTTTATTCATATCTTTCTCATCTAACATCGTATTGCAGATCTGAAGGGTTCATTTGGAAGCTAAGGAATTGTTGTTTTTTAATAAATTCATTCAAAAATTACATTTTAAGGTGAGAACTATTAAAAAAATCTGGGAACTTTCAAAAAAACAATTAATTTCAGGTGATTTTTTTATGGTTATCACTTCAAAATATAATTTTTTAATGAATTTATTAAAAAACAACAATTCCTTAGCTTCCAAATGAACCCTTCGGATCTGCAATACGATGTTAGATGAGAAAGATATGAATAAAATAAATTAGCATGTTTTTATAAGAATGATCCCAAACTCACCATACAAAGAGGTGATCCCAAACTTTTGGACGATAACTCAAGTGTCTATTTTATTGATTAAAAATACGTTTTTGAATTTTTTCACAAAATTTTTTGATTGTGTTTTGAGAAGTAAAGAACAGGAATTCTAATGCCACTCAAATTTTGAGATTTGGTCCACCCTATCCCGAGATGATCGGCTTTGAATATTGAGTGCGATTTTTTGAAAATGTTATAACTTTAGGTTAAGCTTTAAGTTCAAAACTAAAACATTATATTTGGGCAAAATACCTCCGAGATAGCTATTGCTCATTATCTTTCAAATGAGATCAGAAGATTTTCAATATGTCCTAAGACGGCTGAGATATGAACGATCAAAATTTGCATGTTTTTTAGTGGGTGATCCCAAACTTTTGGCCGGCAGTGTATGTATCTAGCCTTAACTATTATTTAGTTGAGAACCGTTTACCATTCACTTTGTTTTTGATCATTAATTTAAGGTTTATTAATTTTTAACAAGCACTTCCTACCGCAACGATCAATACAGAACCAGTACCAGTACCCTACCACCTATTAGTAGTACTCCCGGAATTTCCTATCGTCACTAATTTTTTTTCGTCGTTGTTGTTGTTCTGGATCTTTCTCTTCCACAGACCGCCTTCCTCACAGTATTCCTGCTGCCATTCCGGGTCATACTAATCTTCATATGTCTGCTGATAGCGTGGACGATGGCCAACATCGGCCTCTACGGGTTATCACGGGAGGAACTGCGAACCAAACCTCTATCCGGTTGGAGGCGGTGAGTTCTTAGTTTTTTTTTTTGATAATTTTGTTTTAGGTTAACAGGATCTTCTCGTGACTGTCCCCATTCCGAGGGGGAGGGTCACGATTTTTGTGATTTTTATTTTCACTCTCCACTCATCATCAGTTGCAACTTTCGCTTCTAACACTTTCGATCCGTTTACGAATGACTGAATTTTCCAGTGTTGAAACTGGACCGTAGCTTTTGTTCCTGAGATGGGTTTTATTAGGTTGTTATTTTGGATAGTGTTAATTTAAGAAGAGAAACTATGAAGCAGAATTTTTTTTAAATATCGTAGAATGTAGATATTACAATAATTTGAATATTTATTTAAATACTGTTTGTTAACACATTTTTACTAACATGCTTAATTTTTTCGTGTTATATTTATCTACCTATAATATGTTATGAGAGAATACATGATTAATTAAACTTTCTTGTAAATATTACCTCTTGTTTTACATTTTTGTTCTGTATATTAGTTTACCTAAATATATTGGTTTCAAGTACTACTTATATTAAGGACGGAAAACTAACATATTGGTTTTCAAAAAACATCAAAATTTAATGTTGTTAGGAATTTTTTTAAAAATATCGTTCTGTGATTAGAATTCGGACATCCAAGGGATTGAAACTTTATGATTACCGAAAGCGAAAAGTTTTGTTAAAACTTCAAAGCAGTGGTTTTCATTTTTTTCATTCACCGCGCCTTTTGCTTACTTTCCGTACTCACTAAACCAGAAAATTTCGTGAAAAATGGCCACTACCCGTAATTTTTTTTTTAAACTTACATCTGCCATAAAGTTATGAGTGTAAAAAAAGTTTGCCCGGGTTGCCCGAATATTTATTACAAATTTTTGTAACAGTCCGGCCCGGCCCAGTTGCCCGGATTTCATTGAAAAATGCCCGGATTTTGCCCGTATTTATTTATTTATTTATTAACTTCATTTGGCAAATCAAACAAAAAAAAAACAATGAACACCTCCAAAACAAACCTAATTGAGGAAGTTTTACAAAAATAATCATGAATGGTTTTTTGAAAGCCAAAAAAAGAATTCAATATCTGTCGATGAGTTTTGATGAGACATTCTTTTTTTCAATTTTTTTTCTTCATTTTTGAAGAGTAATTTCTGGGTTTTTCAGAAAATTTGCCTGGATATTGCCCGGATCTTTAGTCTGTCACTATTAAAATCAAATGGCCGGATTTTTTTAGGTTTTTATATAAAATTGCCCGCTTGTCCGGTCCGAATACGTGCTGAAAAAATTCTGCCAACCTTAGTGTAAAACAAGGCTTTAAATTCACTCGAATCTAAATCGTTATGCTTTCGATCTTAAGAGGATTTCTGAATAAAATTGCAGTAATTTGTAAAATTATAATACGCTCAGCGCCTCTTAAAAGATTTAACTTTAATTGGGAAAATTTTTAATTTTAAAATTTTGTTTGGAAACTTATTTAAAAAAGACTGCAAAACCTACTAGTAACACAAAACGTGAATGAAACTTAATAAACAAAATTTTTTAATTGTATTTTCAAGATTTTAGAAATTAAATCTTATGTTTTAAGTTCGTCTTCAATACATCTTCGTACCTGAAAATTATCACATTTGCAAAGGTGATGGAAAAAGTATTAGAGAAACATGAGATATCAAAGAAAGGAAAAACATAAGCCGTAAATATCATAAATTTCTCGAAAAAGATACAACGGCTCACCGACAAGACTTTAACCCGCAATTTCCGCTTCATTACAACCAGCCAATTAGTTTTGATAGATTTTTAAGAGGAAATCTATAAAACATATGTTAAGCTGACCCTTCTATCAAAAAGTCCAAAGTATTCATAGTGTTTGCAATCAATGTATGGTTTTTATACGAGCGTTGAGCAATTTACGAACAATCTGCAATAATTTGGTCTGGTGACAAAAAAAAAGTCACAACCTTCAAAATTCTCTATCCAAATATTTCCAAATTTTTTTTTTCAAAATCTTCCAGACTTTTTTGAAAACACGTTGGAATCTCTGATACCCACTCATCGACTCGGGATTTTAGCCGAGCTAGCACATAGCCATAAGCACGTATGCCTGATTTTTCCGGATTTGCCTGATTCTATTAGGCCCATCCTGATAACCTGATAAGCATACATTTTTACCTGAATTTTTGGAAATATCTAAGCCTAATTTAGCCTGATTTTTTTTAAATTTTATGGAATTTTATATGTTTCAATAAGAAAAATGATCTATATTTTAACACTAATCCGTCCTATCCGTCCTCCGTGACATTATTGGTGGTTTGTATTTTTTTTAGGCACACCCAAATGCAAAAACAATTTTCTTAGGCCCCCAATGAATTCATGATAACTATAATTTAGCATCATTTCTTTTTATGGATGCTCTCAGGAAGCCCTGACAAAAATCCCTTAAGGAGTCTACTAAAGTATTAATTTAACACTCATTGCTTCAAAGCGCTGTTTGTTGCTTGTTTCTCAACCGTACAAATTGTACAATTTGTAAAAAACTTTCAGTTACGAAAAAAAAAATACGAAAAACAGATTTTTTTGAGACTTTTCAAAGACAGCTGTTTTTTTTCTAGTGAAGCAATTATGCTACGATGTTTCACAAGAATATGATAGGCAGACTCAACTGTATCGTTCAAATATACAAGTTTACTATACACTTAATTTTATTATTAAAATTCTAATTCCAAATCTAATCGAACTTTGAATTCCAGTTCGACAATCTATAAATGTATTGCGAAATCTGAACCCTAATATGATATTTGGAGTTAGAACACCATTTCTTACACATGATTTGAACATGATGAGAAAATTTAAGTATGACTAATGTTGTTTCTTTTCCAGCCATCTATAAATACAATGCTCATCCATTTTTTTTATCTTAACCGTATAAAGCTCTAAAATCATGGAGAATTTTCTCCATCAAACATCCCCATCACCATCTGAAATCAACGGAATTTCAACCTACTTGAGTATAAGCAATCATTTTCCTTGAGCGTTAATAGTCGATGGATAAATTCTTAGGACTAGTGTGCTCGAAGACGTAGAACGATTCTTCTAATTTCTTGTAAATTGGGTTGATAAATACCTTTTTCAAGGCACAATTTTCCCGCATGCTTTGTTAACGTACCACTATCAAGCCTACCCCTTTTCTTCATCGAGATGAATCGATAGATATCTATAAAAGGGGGTTTAGAAACTCATAACTTACGGTGTCACAATGATCGATAACAAAACCTTTTTGTAAGAAAGACACGAAAGTCATCCGTTCGGCATTTTTTATATTAGCCTGAATTATCCTGATTTTTAGATTCAAGGTTTCCTGTATTTTGAGAAAAAATGTTGGCAACTCTGAGTGTTAGAACTCTCGCATCTCGGTGAGAAAAAGAAAATTCTAGCCGAGAGCGCTCTAGCTTTTGAACCGTACACCTCAGTGTAAATGGAGAGAAATATTGTTTTATTTCTTACCACACAACCAGAGGTGACAGACGACCTGATTTTTCAGCTTATATCCTGTTCTTTTCCTATTGATTTCAAATTTTTTTTTATTTTTACTTGAGTTTGTGGTCAAATTATAAAAAAAAATCAAACAAAACTGTAATAAAATAGTTTAATCCATTGTACTGATGATAATCTTCTCTTCAGATGGTATTGGAGTGTTTTTTTTTTAATGTGAAATGCAGATCAGCCTTTTCGTTTCCGTTGCATATGTTAAGGCGTTTACAGTTCCTGTGTTTCGCTTTTATTAATGCAATCTAAGCATATTACTTCCGTCAATCGGTGTGTTCTGATTATTGACAAAACCACCTAGCATCTCTTCACACAACGAATAAAAAATTAAAAATAATTCTTCTGTCTGTTTGTCTAGATATAGCTGATCGATCTCATCACTACTGGTCACCTTGACATCATACCTAAACGCCTGAAATTAGACTATCTAGCTGAGATCTCCAACCACTGCTATAATGATGCCAAATTGTTTGTTTTCATTGTTTCAATTTATATTGTTCAAATTAGCGGGAAAAGTTTAAATGGTAAATGAATAAGAAATAAAATTTATTTTTAGTTTCGGAATTCCACTAGAACGGTTGTTTTTCAATTTTATCCGCATTCCTGAAATAAACATAGCTGTACTGGTTTCAACTCTGGCCACTGCTGTTTTGGATTTGTTTTTTTTTTTTTCAAAACACATTATCAGTGGAAGAATTTGTAGCAACGCGTCTTTCTGGTGCAATAGAATTTTCCGGAGAAGGATTTCTCTTCATCAGCAGATGTGAATGCTCACGTTCTCGCTCTTGTTAACAGTGCGATTTATCTCTCTCCGCACAGCTTGGGAGTAACGATGCCACATTTTAATTTGTCTCATCAGTGTATCTCTTTCTGTTACATTGGGACTCTTATGGGTGAGAATAAGACACACTTATGATGGCAGATTTTTTGTGGTAACGCTGCTTGGGAGGAACAGTAGGTACAAAATTGCACTCTCTTTCACTGGACAAGCGGAACGAGAAGAGAAATGCCAACCATGGCCTGCAGCTACAGTTTGTATCTGAAAATACCATTTAACACGTTCGTCGCCACGCTCATTTTGGTAGTACTACTAGCCGGGCCAAGGAAATTTTCGGTGCGACAAAATAAAGAAGGAGAGCTCCAGCTTTGCAACTTGTGGCTAAACTGAGCGGATAACATGAATAAGAGAGCGTCACACGTTTTCGATTCGACGGGGCCTCCCAGGAAATACACCCGAATATGGGTCCCATGGCGACGAACGTGTTAAATATCATTTTAATCAGAGATTACCATCGGAGAAATGCAGGGGACTGAGATAAACGGAGAATCATCGTCAATGATCACACAAATTTTGCAGCCAATGATTGAATTTGTGGTCATTTGTAGCAATTTGTTAGAGGGAATTAGAAGGTTTTAGTTTAAATGAGAGAAACCGGTGCTCAGAGAGAGTGAAAATGTGCTAATTGTAGCAATGTGTGAAGCAGTTGTGGAACTTTGATCATTAACATTCCAAATGCAAAGAATTCTCTCTCCACTGCAATCCCTCGGTGAAATGGGTTAAATTATTTAATGACAGATTAGTTCGATGTTTTCATCATTGAACTACAAATTGAATAGTAATTGTAATGCTTTTTTGAAAATCAAGACAATTCAGGACATTTTGGAGACCATATTTCAAAAATCAGAACAATTCAAGAGTTTAAAAAAAATCAGGACGGTCTCTCGGAAATCAGGACAAATCTCGATAAATCAGGACACCTGGCACATCTGGCTGAGAATCTCCGGGAAAATTGTCATGTTAGGAATTTTTTCACGGAGTTTCAAAATTATTTTTAAATTGATCTCTAAATTTAAGAGCAGTTTTTGTTAGTCTTGATATACATTTAAGTGAGGTAACACACAACAAAGTTTAAGTAGTTTTCCTAACTCATTGCGGACCAAATACGAGATATCTCTTTTTTTTTTTTGCTCTCAGCAAGTGTGCTACACAAACAAGCATATTTCAAATGTTCTAAATTTAATAATAAAACTATAATCGACACAACTGAACACAAAACGTTTAGTAACTTATTGATTCTATGTTTGTATAAACATAGAATGTGGTTCCTTAAAATAGATATATAGAGTGTCGAATTTCGGTGTTTCTAGGCTTAGATTTTTTCGCGGTCCTTAATATGTTGCCTAAATCTTTTATAGTTTTCTAATTAACGACTACCAGTTTTAGTTTTCGGTGTCAAATGGTTCAGTATTCGATAAACACATTTCATTAAATTATTTCACTCAAATACCAAAGATTTTGGCAGCGTTAGATTTTTTATGCAGAGTTACATTTTTCTGACGAAAGAAATATCTTTTTTGGCATAAAAAGATATTTTTGCAATGTTGTTGTTTTTGTTGTTCTGTTTTTCTTTTAAATTGGTCTGGGGAGCAAAGCCGATATCGCAAATGTTTTGATTTTTTTTTATTCTTTCAACGTTAAACTTTTGCTTAAAGTTTTCTGAGCTGGAATATATGTTTTATTGTAAAAAATCTTGTCAAAATCTGAAGTCTCTAGTTTAGCCCTGTCTTATTCACAATTTTCAATATTTTCACGAATCTAGACACTACTGAATTTATTTATTGTTTTGTATGAAGAAAAGTTTTTTTTTTCTATATATACCGAGCAAATCATCATTTTTAACCGGTAATAAACCGAGGGAAAACCGGGATAAACTTTGGAATTTCAAAACGAAGACTCGCTAGCAACCCTGGTAATTTGACAGCTCTGCTGATAGGTTGCATTTTCGTCAGTGTAGCCGAGAAACACTTAAGCAAATCATTATATGATATGTAAATCGTTTTTTTAAGATGCACTAAATTATTATTTGAATGAATAAATCCACTTCTCGGCGAGTTTTGTTAATTATTAGATATCGATAAGAGTCGGTTACTTTAAAACATCTATGACTTATTTGAAACATTCGTTGTACTGTATATTATGTGATAATGTTGAATGTTTGTGTTGACTCAATTCATTCAAATTTAGGATTTCAAGTTTAGTTTCTATCGCGCCAGCACTAAATTTAACTTCAGATGTTGGACTTCCAACGAAGAAAAATATGTTTGTACTAGATTGTCGGAAGTATTTGTGTTGTCAGTTCCCAAACAATGCACAATATTTGTTTCATTGAGTCGAATGCCAATTTGCAACAAAGCTGTTTGAAGTTATTGATTTTTACTAAATATTTAAATAATTAATCACGGTATCAGGATTTATTTTCATAAAACCATTTTTGAATAAACATGATAAAAATACTACGTAATCTTTAAAGTTGCATGCCAGCATCATTTTTCAGTTGTTTTTTTTTTGGGGATTTTCATCTGCAAGGATAATTCATCGCTCAAGATTTTTCAGTCGTTATTTAAATGATGATTGAAAAATCTTGAGCACTGAATCATGAAAATCACAAAAAAAATCAGCAATTTAGAGAAAGCTGGCAAAAAAATTGAGCTACTTTTTGGCATTTTTACTGAAACTAAACTTTGGAATAAGTTTTTGACAATTTATTCCGAACACAAAAATTTTCAAAAGATTCAAAGTTGAAAGAAAAAATCCTTATATTGGATGTTAATCCTCCGATTTTGTGTATAAAAATGCGAAGAAAAACAATTCGAAATAAGCTCTGCTTTCTTCCTTCCTTCCTTCTGATTGAAGTTTCAATCAAGTTTACCATATACCATAAGTTCTTTAAATAGGTAAACAATGTTCCAATCAGAACGTTACCATGTGCAGTAATCATTTTAAATGGTTTGAAATGTTGCTGAAAAATTATGATTGATTCTGAAACATGATGTTTGTCTTTAAAAAAAAACGCATGAAAGTGTTCTGAAGATTTATTTCAGTTTCAAAGTTCAGTTTCCATGTTTGACGTTTGCGGTAGTGCTTCTTCTTCTTCAGAAAGAGTTGAGAAAGTCCAAAATAAGTCTGAAAGAGCAATACTAGCGTTGCCAGATTGCAAACCGCTCGTAGATTTGATGAAAATGGAAAACTGTGCTGATTTTGGCAAAATGATACTTGATGACCTTTTTTTTTGGTCGTCAGGTAGAATTTTCGTTTATTCGCAGAATCCCGTTAGATTTTTAGGAATTCCATAAAAAAAATCCGTAGAAAACGCTGAAAGTCCGTAGACTTTGAGCATCGATCCGTAGCTCAGTAGAAATGCTTCAAATCAGCTACGGAGAAATCCAGAGATCTGACAACGCACCCAGTGACATGTATAACATCATCAATGCTAGACACCTAGTGTCCGTTAGATAATTATCTTTTTCATTGATTTTTTCACCAACCTTTTTACGGGATTTCTGTTGAAATAACGGATAAACAAACACCACTAGGTGCAATTATTTAAGCAGGAATGCTGATAAATGTTATTTTCTAGACAGTGGTGGAGTTTTTCTGAGCCGTAAGTTCTCCAAAAATAAAGTAAAAAAATAAATATACAAACAAAATTGTAGCGGACTAACTAGCGAATAGAGTTTTAATGCCGACTTAGATACCTTTTGATATTTCTTATCATCCATTATTGATATTAATGTCTGCTAGCGTGTCTATCGGTGTCGTAAACTGTCACGAGCTCAATCACTTCTCCCACGGAAGTTTTATGGATTTGTTAGATCCGGTCCCATGTGTGAAGTGGAGCTATCGATGACATGATTGATACCTTTCTTCCATAATTGACAACCAACAAATCCGCGCATCGTAATTATTCTTATCAATCGGCCAACGGGGAATCTACTACAATCATCAGTCACTCACAATCGAATAAATCAAGTTGTACAAAGCGATCCATCCGACCTTTGAAAGGGAACGGGCTTTAACCGGTCCATTGCACTTATCGCCATTCGTGATTTGTTTGTAAACAAACCGGAGGTGCATACCTTAAGCATTTGCTTGATTGTTTACTCGTTCTCGTATTATCCGGTGAAAAGATAAACACTGGTTTGAACGATAAGAATTTTAGATCTATGTTACTTTTTAGTGTTGTTTTAGAAAAATATCTCTCCTAAAAAGGTTTAAATAGTTTTATTATTCAGTGTTATGTACGTAATCAATCGGAGCAATGTTGAAATCCGAAATCGATTTTGGGAGGCCCTCTTCATTGATAGGCAGCTCATTACGTTTCTCATGCATATGTAACGTTCTTCAATGGCGTACTTTCGGTACGGTTTCTCTTAATGTAACCGTCGTAGAAGAAAGAACTCGAACTTTGTTTGTGAGTCATTCTTTCTTCGAGACAGAAATCTTTTTTTACAGTGTTTCCCAGTTCGGAATTGATTCAAATCAAATTTGGAATTAAGGTTCAGAATTCAGTTTGAGATTCCACATTAAAATTTGGGAACCTCCGTATACCGTGGATAACGACCGCCGTTCTCAGAATCTTTCTTTCAAATGAACGCGTGAGACTTTGCCCACTGGCTTTCTTGAGTCATTTCGCTCTTAACTCTTCCACATGGCCCAAAAAAAAACGGTGGGTGTAGATGAGAGATGATGGCGCATTTCGCGCACATATGGCGTGACCATACATCAGTCCATCGACTTAGTTGAGTAAGTAGGTTTATCGGGCTAGAATCACGCCAACTCATACAGTCAACCATCATACAATAAAAATCCTTCTGGTGCGTCAATAATTAAACTCATTTTGACGTTGTCGTTTTTATTGTTTTATTGTTCTAAAATTACAATCGGGGAACAGTTTTGTACTACGTACCATTTCCCTTAAAATATTTGGTACAACTAGCCAACTGTCGAATGTAAAACTTCTCAAATCTACTAATCAACTATTTTTTTGAAGCCGAAAATTCCAACAAAAAAAAAACGTGCTCGTCTAGTTGTGAACCAAAACAAACACGCGGTCAAAAACCGGTGCGCGAAAGGCCGAAACTTATCGGCGATTCGCATAATTCCGTTTGGCGCTATTTGGTTAGTAGCCGGTAAGCTATTAGCCGGTGGTTGGTCAACCAAAAAACCGGTGAAAAAATAAACGGACAAAATGACGCGCACCGGTCGTCGTCGTCGATCAAAGGTTGAACTTGAAATTTTTATTAGACGTTTCCGAACGTTAGTTTGCTGGATGATGAACCGTACCGGTTTGAGTTAGGAACTGAAGATAATTTTTCCGTTTCGAAACTTGATATTGACTTGATGTTTATGAGAAAAATATTTATTAAAAGAACTACAGATTTGTCATAAAGTTTGGCTGTGCAATTTTCTTATACAGCTTATCATGGTACCATAACCTGTACCAGAAAATTGTACAACCTATTCTTTCAGATACTTGTTGTCCCAAAAAAAATTTTCCGATTTTTCCCCAAAAATGTCTATGTTTCATCAAAAGTGATAAAATCGTTTTACCACAACCAATCATTCGATTATCTACTACTGTCATCCCAACGAGATGTCCAAATTTTTCAACCCAAACACAACCGAAAAGAATAGATAAAAACTGGTTCCGTTGTTGGCGTTGACCGAGACCTTATTTAATTTTAATTTTTTTTTTTTGCCAAGTTCGACTTCTGAATATTTCATTTTCAAACTTCATTTTCAACTTCAATTTCTTCTGTTTCTTTCGGTTCGGTTTTCTATGACCGTTGTTCGACAAGAATCGCCGAAAAAGGTTGTTGACCTTTATCGGTTGCCGTTCGTTTTTGCGGAACTTTTTTTTTCTTGCCATCACTTTTGCTGCTTGTCGCATGTCACTTTTTCCCGGTTAAGTAAGCTGATAAATTGATTAGGTTGTACGATTGCGATGTGATAGCGTACGTTTTGGTGAAAGATTAGTATTTTTTTTATTATTATTTCATAATATGATTTTGCTAATCTTGATAGTAGGTAGATAGTAGCTTTTTTGGTAAAAGTGATTTGCAATTTCGATACCAATGTTCAGAGATGTATTCTTATCGCTAATTACTTTAAATATATTAAAATTTGTAAGTTAGAAATTGGTATAAAGAACGCGTTTCCAAGCTCTCGAATAATTGACATTTATAAGATTGCATTATTCTTGATAAGGATAATGCCTTCAACGGCACAAACGATTTATGTTTTAAATTTACAACTCAATTTTGTTCAAACTATTTGGAATTTAAATAACAGAAATACCGAAGAAGTAATCTTTCGTTACAAGCCTTTCAACAAGGTAAAATTAACAGTTTAGTTAGAATGGGGACTAAAGATTAATATTCTTTTTAATAATTGGGTTTTGTTCATAGTATAAGTTTTTTCAAAAATTTAGGCACGTATTGAATCCTAAGATGCCTAAGATTGAAGGTTTATAGTCCCTAAACAATGGACCAATCTTCGGCAATCCATAGCATTGCACACTGGTACAGAACATCAATCTAGCGGAACTAAATTAATAGCGCCCAGGGATGAAAAGATAGACTTTTGGTGTCTTCGACAACATTGCATAGTTTTACAAGGCGCATACTTTGAAATAAAATACAGAGTCGAGGGGTCCACTAATAGCAAGATAAAAATGCTAACTTTTTTGTTAAGCATTTTAGAGCTTTGGTTTCTTCTACAAAGTTGTTTATCTTAACAAAATACATAACTTTGCTGAACAAGTCAAAGTTATACAATTTCATTCTAAGGAGTTACAATGAAATTAAGAAAAATACCTTGAAAAAACAGTTTTTTAAATCTGGATCGTTGTAGGTAAGACAAAACAATTTTCAGTCTTCGAAACAAAGTTGTAAAATGTTATGTTCTACAATCGCTTAGTACATTATGATGTGTTTTGAAATTGCTGAAGCGCTGTAGAAAGCATTTAGTGTAATGTATTAACGATTTTCAAAGAAAAGTTCATCGAATTGCGCAAATTTTCGCACCATCAGTCAATGTGGATTTTATTTTTGGTATTAAGAGGAATCATTTCCATATAAAACTAGCGTGGAACTCGGTGGAACTTGAAGCAATTTCAAGATTGAAAATCTAGTATTTTGTTCACGAATATCACTTTTTTTAGACACTTTGTTAGTTTCTTAGTTTCTTTGATGCAATTTACTTGCAGAATTTGAGAAAAAGAAATAATTAGATGATTTAACCGGTTTTCCGTTTCAAATTTATCAATAGAATCTGTTCTAGTACATCATTATATAAATGATATCTGTACCAACACGTGAAAGTGATTTAATTCCAAAAGTAAACTAGCTTTCAGCTTTCAGTAGCTGGTGGCAGGCCAATTTTGGCTCTATTTAACGATAAAAACACTTTTGAGATAAAAAGTTTTCGTTGGATTACAAACTCAATTTGAGTAAAGGATTTATGACCATTTTGAATCCAGAGCTGACAACACGTTGATATACACCTTTATTCCTGACCGAAGCAAATGTTGTAAAAACAAGTGTCTGAAAAAGTGATATTTGTGAACAAAATATTAGATTTTCAATCTTAAAATTGCTTCGAGTTCCACCGAGTTCCACGCTAGTTTTATATGGAAATGATTCCTCTTAATACCAACAATAAAATCCACATTGGCTGATGGTGCGAAAATTTGCGCAATTCGAACCACTTTGCTTTGAAAATCGTTAATATATTACACTAAATGCTTTCTGCAGCGCTTCAGCAATTTCAAAACACATCATAATGTACTAAGCGATTGTAGAACATAACATTTTACAACTTTGTTTCGAAGACTGAAAATTGTTTTGTCTTACCTACAACGTTTCAGATTTAAAAAACTGATTTTTCAAGGTATTTTTCTTAATTTCATTGTAACTCCTTAGAATGAAATTGTATAACTTTGACTTGTTCAGCAAAGTTATGTATTTTGTTAAGATAAACAACTTTGTAGAAGAAACCAAAGCTCTAAAATGCTTAACAAAAAAGTTAGCATTTTTATCTTGCTATTGGTGGACCCCTCGACTCTGTATTTTATTTCAAAGTATGCGCCTTGTAAAACTATGCAATGTTGTCGAAGACACCAACAGTCTATCTTTTCATCCCTGGGCGCTATTAATTTAGAAATTAATTTTTACGGCCTTATCGGTGAAAGTTATGTTCTCATAGTGAGAACATTTCAAGAATTGTAAATCATAGATGGATAGAAGAAGATTAGAAGAAAATTATAGGTGTTGAAATGAGCGGGTAGAATTTCTTAAGAAGCATTTTCACCACATACTTAACTTTTGTTCAATCACGGATCAACTATTTTGAAATGTTAGAATCGGACAGGGTTGAGTCTAACACAACACAATAGTTGATCTTGCGTGGTTCGCACCGCGCAAAATAGTTGATCCGTGATTGAACAAAAGTTAAGTATGTGGTGAAAATGTTTCTTAAGAAATTCTACCCGCTCATTTCAACACCTATAATTTTCTTCTAATCTTCTTCTATCCATCTATGATTTTCAATTCTTGAAATGTTCTCACTATGAGAACATAACTTTCACCGATAAGGCCGTAAAAATTAATTTCAAAACATAAATCACGGTGATTAATCTTAATTAGCTATTAATTTAGTTCCGCTAGATTGATGTTCTGTACCAGTGTGCATTGGACACTAGAAAAAATGATATACAAAAAAAATACTATTTATTAGAATATGTTAACAAAACTGTAGTTTGCAGCCAGTTGGATGATTTGAATTTGGACAAAATCGGCTTTAAATCACCTCAGGCTTATTTTTTCTCCTCGTAACTTTATGAGAATACTACCCCATAAAATTTCGGAAAATGTTAGGGAACAAAATTCATATAGAAAAATTTTGCGAAAATGTATAAGGTGTATATCTACACTAGGATTGGTCGATCTTGGATCCATCTTTAGAAGATCTTTTCAACTCAGATTTTCGATTTTTTTGGATCGATTTTTTAGCATGGAAAAATTTAGATCTGTTTATTTTCGATTCGATCTTTCGATGTGTAATCAAGTGTAATCAAAAGCAACCAGCTTATGATATTATGCAATAATGAAAAAAAATATGCACAAAATGGCCAACACATATATTTTATTAAAAAAGGAACTTTTTGCAAATCAGTGTTATGTTCACAGATTTCGAACTTCTCACACAAATCGCAATCATTCAAAAACATCCTACTAGGTGCAAAAATGAGCAATGTTGATAGAAATATGCACATTAGACTGCCCCAAATTTGTATGGGAAATTTAAAACCTGTAAAATGTTATGCGCTGCAGGCTAAAATTGATCCTAGGCCTAGTGCAAGATCTCATGTCAAATTTGGGCCAGATCGGATCACGGGAAGGGGTCGTTCAACGAGCCTGAAGTTTGTATGGGATTTTAAGACATTTTGTA